>NW_024117284.1:0-8780 GCF_003073215.2 Triticum urartu | reverse complement strand
GACGCCGGTCGGACGGCTTCCTCGCCGTGCGAGACGGCTCCGGAAGGCCGTCTCTGCGTCGTGCCCGCTCCTTGCTCAGCCCGCACGACCCCTGCAGCAGCTCACTCATCGATAAGTTTAAAGCGACACGTGATATGCCCGCTGGCCAGGTGACCATGCCGGCATCAGCGCCCGCGGATAAGGGCACCAAAGGCGACGGGGACGACGGCGGCCAGACCAAGAAACAGGACAACAGCAAGGAGGGCGCCGTCATGGCTGCGCCCAAGGACCAGAACCAGACCGGCGTGCAGCATGGTCTGGAGGAGATCGAGAAGTTCATCGGCAACACCCCCATCATGAAGCACCTAATGCGGCGCGGCCCGAGCCAGCACCACCAGCCCATGCCGCCGGCTGCAGCCGCGGCACCGCCCAAGGGCGACAAGTCGGCGGCCAAGAAGAAGGGCGGATGGCTCAAGAACATCAAGTCAGTCGCCACCACCATCGGCTTCATCCAAGACAATGGTAAGCCGGTCCCCGCCGGCATGGCCACAGGCGCAGCCCCCAGTACGGGCCCCGCCAGTGCAGCCGTTCCACCTTCCTCCTCCTCGACGTCCACGGAGAAGCTCAAGGTTCAAAACTATGGCAAGTCGAGCAAGGAGCTCACTGGATTGTACATGTCCCAGGTACCCGGCCGGCTGGTACACTGAGAAACTCATGCAAGCAAGCAAGCAAGCAACTCTTAATAGTTAATAATCACGGTGTGGGTGTGGGTGTGGTGTGTATGTGCAAGTAACAGGAGATCCAGGCGCACGAGGGATCCATATGGAGCATCAAGTTCAGCGCGGACGGGCGGCGGCTGGCGAGCGCCGGCGAGGACTGCCTGGTGCGCGTGTGGGAGGTGGTGGAGACCAGCGCGCCGCCGAGCTCCGTGCCGCAGGACGGGTCCCTGCCCCCTCTGCCCGGCGGGGCGGACGGATCGTCGCAGGCGCCGGGGCTGTCCAAGAAGTCGACGACCAAGGGCGGCAAGACCGCGCTCCCGGAGCACCTCGTGGTCCCCGACAAGGTGTTCGCGCTGGCCGAGCAGGCGCTGTGCGTCCTGGAGGGGCACGAGGACGACGTGCTGGACCTCACCTGGTCCAAGTCCGATCAGGTCTTGCCCGTCTCATCATACATACTCCGTACATACATAGTCACGCATGGTATAGTATAAACACTCGTTGACACGTACGGCTTGTCGTCGCCGCAGTTGCTGTCGTCGTCCATGGACAAGACGGTGCGGCTGTGGGACACGGCGAGCAAGGCCTGCCTCAAGAAGTTCTCGCACAGCGACTACGGTCAGTGAGCGTGGTTACGTAGTAGGAGTAGGTTTCTTGTTCATAATAACAGGGAGGGAGCGACGGTGTGCAGTGACGAGCATCCAGTTCAACCCGGTGGATGACCGGTACTTCATCAGCGGCTCGCTGGACGCCAAGGTGCGCCTGTGGAGCATCCCCAACCGGCAGGTCGTCGACTGGACCGACGTCAACGAGATGGTCACCGCCGCTTCCTATTCCCCCGACGGCCAGGTACGTGTGCCCCGGCGCCGTTGACATTTCGCCATTTCCCCGGGAGTGCGGCGTTGCAGAGGCCGGGCTCCATTGAGCCCGTTTTGCCAAAAAAATTTCAAAATATACTTAAAAGTTTCAAAAAATATCAATTTTTTTATACAAATACATATGCATGTTTGTCAAGTAGGTAAAAAGTTTTATCATGTAATTCAGTTATTTGCGTGCTACACAAAAAAGATAAATATTTGACATAAAAACAACAAAGATATAGCCTATATTAATCTGTGTATTTATCTTTTTCACATACACTACATGAAAACATATATGTTCATGAAATTTCATATGTGTATAATACAAATACACATGTATGTATAGACTTTTTTTCAGATTTTTTCAATGTGTGAAAATAGTATTTTCATTGAAAAAAAATAAAGAGCTATGTGGAGCTCGGCAATGCTTTTTTCATTTCCCCGGCGCTTATTTATTCATGTTTCTGACACGCCGTCGTTGGTTGTCGACACGAACAACCCAAGAGCGCTATCATCGGCTCGCACCAAGGAAGCTGCCGGTTCTACAAGACAGCAGGTAGTACATTTTGCATCTCGAAATTCAGCAGGTATTGACCGACCACATGTTTGCTCAAGAGAATCTCGTGGCGCGGTTACAGACTGCAAGATCAGCCCGGAGGCACAGATCGACGTCCAGTCCAAGAAGCGCAAGTCGCAGGCCAAGAAGATCACCGGATTCCAGGTTGTATGCACCACAATTCTGATTGATTTCACCATGACTCTTATCTAACGTACGTTGATGCTCCTGGACGTCATCCAGTATGCCCCGGGGAACCCGTCGGAAGTGCTGGTCACCTCCGCCGACTCGCAGATCCGCGTCTTCGACGGCGTCACCATGGTCCAGAAGTTCAGAGGTACTGTACTTCACTTACTAGTACGTACTAATTAACAATGGCCACCAAACCGACCAACAAATCCTGTTTCGAGGAAGGAATTGAACAAAGGAAAAGAAAAAGAAAACGGAGAAGGAAGATGACAAGTGAACAACGCAGGATTCAAGAACACGAGCAGCCAGATCGCGGCGGCCTACACCTCGGACGGGCGGTACGTGGTGTGCGCGAGCGAGGACTCGCACGTCTACATCTGGAGGACCACCCGGAGCGCGCCCGCCGCGGCGGCCATCGGCATCGGCATGAAGCCCAAGACGTGGTGCACCATCCGCTCCTACGAGAACTTCTACTGCAAGGACGTCTCCGCCGCCATCCCGTGGACCCACTCGCCGTCCCTGCCCGGCAGCCCCAAGTCGCACCCGGGCGCCGTGTCGTGCAACGACGACGTGTGCAGCATGGCGAGCCACGCCGCCAAGCCGGACGTGAGCAAGAGCGGCGAGCTGAGCAGCCCCGCCGCGCCGTCGCCGCACTCGGGCCCGCTAGACACGCCGTCGTCGCGGCCCGCCAGCAAGACCGGAACCAACGCCCCGGACAGCGGCAACGCGTGGGGCTTGGTGGTGGTCACGGCGACCTTGAGCGGCGAGATAAAGGTGTACCAGAACTTCGGGACGCCCTTCAGGATCAAAGGCCAGGGAAATCTGTTTTACTGATCCGCTCAGCCTAATCCTTGCAAATTTAATTAGCAAATGCTATGCGGACGTAACATGACTTGGTGACTCGTTTTCACGATCTTGTGTGCGACTCGTTTCAGCTAGATTATTAGTGTAAGTGTAACGAGTTTTGGGCATAGGAAGTAGGATGTGTTCCACGCTTCTTTTATCTTTATCTTTACCTCTTTACGTATTAATAAAGCAGCTATCGCTTCTGGTCGTCCGTCATTACAATTACCCTCTAAGTTGGTAAAAATTACCCACCAATGCCATCCATAAATGAGAAAACGATTCAAGTTTTCGGACAAAAATTACCGCCTCCTTCGTGGTCATAAAGCGGCGCGACAATATTTAGTCACAGAATGATGACCAGCAGAGTGGTTGGCTGATCTTTCTGGTAGCGGGGCGACCGGTGTTCGAATCCCAGCTTCTTCAATTTTTATCTTTCTTTTCTCATGCAAAACTGTTCACAAAATTATAAAAAATCACAATTTGGAAAAAATGGACGGGAAATAACAGCATGTTCATGATTTTGAAAAAATGATCGTGTATTCAAAATATATTCGGGACTCTGAAAAACATGTCCATTCACAAAAATAAAAATAAAAAATTGGTTTTTAAAATTTGTTGCCCAAATTTTTTAAGAAAGTTCGCCGATTCAAAAAATGTTGGTGTTTTAGCAACACTGTTCACAAAATTAGAAAAAATCACAATTTGGAAAAAATGGACGGGAAATAACAGCATGTTCATGATTTTGAAAAAATGATCGTGTATTCAAAATATATTCGGGACTCTGAAAAACATGTCCATTCACAAAAATAAAAATAAAAAATTGGTTTTTAAAATTTGTTGCCCAAATTTTTTAAGAAAGTTCGCCGATTCAAAAAATGTTGGTGTTTTAGCAACACTGTTCACAAAATTAGAAAAAATCACAATTTGGAAAAAATGGACGGGAAATAACAGCATGTTCATGATTTTGAAAAAATGATCGTGTATTCAAAATATATTCGGGACTCTGAAAAACATGTCCATTCACAAAAATAAAAATAAAAAATTGGTTTTTAAAATTTGTTGCCCAAATTTTTTAAGAAAGTTCGCCGATTCAAAAAATGTTGGTGTTTTAGCAACACTGTTCACAAAATTAGAAAAAATCACAATTTGGAAAAAATGGACGGGAAATAACAGCATGTTCATGATTTTGAAAAAATGATCGTGTATTCAAAATATATTCGGGACTCTGAAAAACATGTCCATTCACAAAAATAAAAATAAAAAATTGGTTTTTAAAATTTGTTGCCCAAATTTTTTAAGAAAGTTCGCCGATTCAAAAAATGTTGGTGTTTTAGCAACACTGTTCACAAAATTAGAAAAAATCACAATTTGGAAAAAATGGACGGGAAATAACAGCATGTTCATGATTTTGAAAAAATGATCGTGTATTCAAAATATATTCGGGACTCTGAAAAACATGTCCATTCACAAAAATAAAAATAAAAAATTGGTTTTTAAAATTTGTTGCCCAAATTTTTTAAGAAAGTTCGCCGATTCAAAAAATGTTGGTGTTTTAGCAACACTGTTCACAAAATTAGAAAAAATCACAATTTGGAAAAAATGGACGGGAAATAACAGCATGTTCATGATTTTGAAAAAATGATCGTGTATTCAAAATATATTCGGGACTCTGAAAAACATGTCCATTCACAAAAATAAAAATAAAAAATTGGTTTTTAAAATTTGTTGCCCAAATTTTTTAAGAAAGTTCGCCGATTCAAAAAATGTTGGTGTTTTAGCAACACTGTTCACAAAATTAGAAAAAATCACAATTTGGAAAAAATGGACGGGAAATAACAGCATGTTCATGATTTTGAAAAAATGATCGTGTATTCAAAATATATTCGGGACTCTGAAAAACATGTCCATTCACAAAAATAAAAATAAAAAATTGGTTTTTAAAATTTGTTGCCCAAATTTTTTAAGAAAGTTCGCCGATTCAAAAAATGTTGGTGTTTTAGCAACACTGTTCACAAAATTAGAAAAAATCACAATTTGGAAAAAATGGACGGGAAATAACAGCATGTTCATGATTTTGAAAAAATGATCGTGTATTCAAAATATATTCGGGACTCTGAAAAACATGTCCATTCACAAAAATAAAAATAAAAAATTGGTTTTTAAAATTTGTTGCCCAAATTTTTTAAGAAAGTTCGCCGATTCAAAAAATGTTGGTGTTTTAGCAACACTGTTCACAAAATTAGAAAAAATCACAATTTGGAAAAAATGGACGGGAAATAACAGCATGTTCATGATTTTGAAAAAATGATCGTGTATTCAAAATATATTCGGGACTCTGAAAAACATGTCCATTCACAAAAATAAAAATAAAAAATTGGTTTTTAAAATTTGTTGCCCAAATTTTTTAAGAAAGTTCGCCGATTCAAAAAATGTTGGTGTTTTAGCAACACTGTTCACAAAATTAGAAAAAATCACAATTTGGAAAAAATGGACGGGAAATAACAGCATGTTCATGATTTTGAAAAAATGATCGTGTATTCAAAATATATTCGGGACTCTGAAAAACATGTCCATTCACAAAAATAAAAATAAAAAATTGGTTTTTAAAATTTGTTGCCCAAATTTTTTAAGAAAGTTCGCCGATTCAAAAAATGTTGGTGTTTTAGCAACACTGTTCACAAAATTAGAAAAAATCACAATTTGGAAAAAATGGACGGGAAATAACAGCATGTTCATGATTTTGAAAAAATGATCGTGTATTCAAAATATATTCGGGACTCTGAAAAACATGTCCATTCACAAAAATAAAAATAAAAAATTGGTTTTTAAAATTTGTTGCCCAAATTTTTTAAGAAAGTTCGCCGATTCAAAAAATGTTGGTGTTTTAGCAACACTGTTCACAAAATTAGAAAAAATCACAATTTGGAAAAAATGGACGGGAAATAACAGCATGTTCATGATTTTGAAAAAATGATCGTGTATTCAAAATATATTCGGGACTCTGAAAAACATGTCCATTCACAAAAATAAAAATAAAAAATTGGTTTTTAAAATTTGTTGCCCAAATTTTTTAAGAAAGTTCGCCGATTCAAAAAATGTTGGTGTTTTAGCAACACTGTTCACAAAATTAGAAAAAATCACAATTTGGAAAAAATGGACGGGAAATAACAGCATGTTCATGATTTTGAAAAAATGATCGTGTATTCAAAATATATTCGGGACTCTGAAAAACATGTCCATTCACAAAAATAAAAATAAAAAATTGGTTTTTAAAATTTGTTGCCCAAATTTTTTAAGAAAGTTCGCCGATTCAAAAAATGTTGGTGTTTTAGCAACACTGTTCACAAAATTAGAAAAAATCACAATTTGGAAAAAATGGACGGGAAATAACAGCATGTTCATGATTGTGAAAAAAGGAGCGTGGATTCAAAAGATATTCGGGAATCTGAAAAAAATGTCCATTCACAAAAATAAAAATAAAAAATTGTTTTTTAAAATTTGTTGCCCAAATTTTTTAAGAAAGTTCGCCGATTCAAAAAATGTTTGTTGAGTCAAAAATGTTAATGAATTCGAAACCGGTTCATACATCTAAAAGAATTGTAAACAAAACTAATGTTCATGATTTTTTTGAGAAAATCAAAAATTTCAAAACAAAATTGTCGATTCGAAAAATTGTTCACTGATTCAAAAGTATTTTATGTCTAGGATTTGATTAGTTCTTTGAAAGTCTTTATATATCTTGGCGTTGAGAATAGTTCGTGGTCAATGAGATTTGTTTTTTAAGTTTTAAACCTTTCCTTGCGCAAGATAATGATAAGTGTGGCATGCACTAGCAAATTCATAGCTTTGGGATTTACCGCGGAATGCATTGTGATCACGTGGACATCGCGACCATCATCGGCTAGGGTGAGAAAAATAAATAAATGGCAACATGGTGAGCCACTATGTTAAAATAGAGTATGCTCATACATCGGGATATTGAGTCATACTTATTTGGTGAGCCATAATTTTTTGTCTCCCGTTGCAACGCACGGGTATATTTACTAGTATTTTTTAAAAAAGACTGCTATTTGTACGTCCGGATTCTACGAAAACTTTACGACTCGCTTCAATCCAATGACAATGACGGTTAGCTACAACGGTGGGGTGGTTGGGGTTGCCGGACCACGCGAGCTTTAGGTTCTAGGTTTCTACTCCCTTCGTTCGGAATTACTTGTCGCAGAAATGGATCAAGTAATTCCGAACGGAGGGAGTAGTAGCTTAGGTTTTTGGATCCTTCGACATCTTGCCTTCAGCAATGATGATGATGATGATGATGATGATAATGTTGAATAAAGAATGACCTTGATAATGACTGAACTTTCAATCTGGAAAAGCGCGAGACTGAACGCTTCATTCGTTCAAGGAGGGAGGTTCTCCCGAACCAAAACGTTCGATCAACGACCCCTTCCAGCCCGAACGACCCTCACCAGCACCAATAGAAAAGGCCCGACGGCCCATTTTGCCAGGCCCCCTTCCCATATATTAAAAAAGTATAAAAAACAGAAAAATGTCCAAAACAACAACCAAACAATATAAAAACGAAAGATGGAAAAAGAACTAGTTGCCATCAAAACAAAAAAGTCCAGTATAAAATTGCCATGGTTGTTGACCCATTTTTTCGAGAGTACGCAAATTACGTACCATAGCTTTATAGAAGAAGAGAATTGCAAGTATAAAACGACTACCACTCGCTGCGAACAACGAGCGTAGCACCCACTCCACAACCGGCTAGTCCAAGGACAACCATCAACGACAACACAACTACGACGCAAAAGGCCCTACCCTAATTCGAAAACCTCATCGCGTCTCGACCGACGTCAGTCACCTCCGAAGAACAGCAGCTCTCGCCAAGCTTCCCTCGTCAACGCACCATCCCCCCTTGATGCCTAAAGGAGGTGGCAAGAGGATGGCAGGACTCAATCCGACCTGAGAAAGGCACCGTCTTGGATTCACCACCGACGACCGTACATTGCGCCGGAGAAGAACGAACTAGGGTAGCGGCAAACACCGGTGGAGCGCAACATAGGACCTCCAAACCATGTCTCCTGGCACAATGCTCCCAACAGAGAGGCGACATCGAAGACGCCGCCATCGTGCCGATCCCACACCGAATCAAGGCTTTCGCCCGGAGACAACGACCAACACCAAGAAGACAAGGAAAATGGCGACACACTCGGCGACGCCTCCAGGGAGGGGAACGACACCCACAGGTGCCATCGCCGCCGGCCCGGCCAGAACCGGACAGGATTTTCATTCGTAATGTCACTCATCGCCACACCTCAAGGTTTGGGGAGGCACTGTCCATGAATCCTCGCATCGCCGTCACCAATGCAAACTGCCAACGAAGCTGCACAGTCGCGATCCTCCAACACCAGCACTGCCGAGAGAACACGCCACCAACAGTCCAGACGAGGAGCCGTCGCATCCTACCACGCCGTGCAAGGACCTACTCCACCACGTCGGCCTTCACCCGCACCAGGGACTGCCAGGCGATGGAGACAGCACCAAAGACCCAGATCGAATCTAAGACGATTCAGATCCGGCCCGCACCTCCATCCACAATCCAGCGCCCGCGCCTCCGCGAGCACCACC
>NW_024117283.1:0-8703 GCF_003073215.2 Triticum urartu | reverse complement strand
CCTGGTTTCAGCAGTTGTTGTAAGTCCAGCCAATGGTTACATGGATATGAACATATACAGTCCAAGATGGATGCAGACTAAAATAGTACAAAATGCATTTTCCCCTTGTTTATATATATTTCAAAATGTAAAAGCTTTCGTGTAAATATAAGGATTGAATTTCAAATTAGGTTGGGATTTTACAATACACTATTTTGACCCTAAAATCCGTATTTAGTTTGGCAGAAGTAATAAGCTACTATGCTGACTAACGAACATTACAAGAGAATTCGGTTCATGTTGATTCAGGCTCCTCGTTTTTTGATTGCTATATCATGGAACCTGGAGCAAACCAGTGCTTCTTTGCTCCCCAGTTTGCCCATGTTTAGGCCTCCTTTGGTTTGAAGGAATTTCATAGAAATTCTAGAGGATAGGATTCTTATAGGATTTTTTCCTTTAGAGCTCTTTGGTTCACAGGAATTGATTCATATTCCTACATAGGATTGGTTCCTATCCTCCACATTTCATAGGAAAATAAAAATGAGCCTAAACTCAATGAAAAAATTCCTTTGATGTCAACCAAATGACATCTTATTTCCTATTCCTACTCATAGGATTTGAGATACATGTCATCTCATTTCCTACAAGATTCCTATTCCTACGATAATCCTATTCTATGAACCAAAAGAGGCCTTATGGGGCAGGAAATCAAATCTGTGCGCTGTTCCCTGGGGGTTGTCTCGGACTGGTTTCGAAATACACAAGGGCAATTCTACCACATTCCCGATCTGAATTTACATCTTAACGGTAACAGATAAACTCATGCTTTACAAGTTACGACCGATACAAAGGGGTCGAACCGAACTCTGTTAACCGGGAGAGATTACAAAATGGCATGCTCTCTCTACAGGGGTATTTTCTCACACCACCCCCCAAAAGTTTACGAGCAGAAATAAAGTAATCTGATGTCACAGCGAAATAATCAGCTTGGTTGTTGGTCATAGAAAGGGAGACCAAGCACGGTGGGCATGGTAACAATGTTGGCTTGTGTATCGACAACATCAGGATCCGACTTCCTTTTCTTCTTCTTCATGTCACCAGCATTTTTGCTGCTGGATTTTTTCCTTTAGAGCTGAGCTCTTTGGAGGAATTGATTCATATTCCTACATAGGATTGGTTCCTATCCTCCACATTTCATAGGAAAATAAAAATGAGCCTAAACTCAATGAAAAAATTCCTTTGATGTCAACCAAATGACATCTTATTTCCTATTCCTACTCATAGGATTTGAGATACATGTCATCTCATTTCCTACAAGATTCCTATTCCTACGATAATCCTATTCTATGAACCAAAAGAGGCCTTATGGGGCAGGAAATCAAATCTGTGCGCTGTTCCCTGGGGGTTGTCTCGGACTGGTTTCGAAATACACAAGGGCAATTCTACCACATTCCCGATCTGAATTTACATCTTAACGGTAACAGATAAACTCATGCTTTACAAGTTACGACCGATACAAAGGGGTCGAACCGAACTCTGTTAACCGGGAGAGATTACAAAATGGCATGCTCTCTCTACAGGGGTATTTTCTCACACCACCCCCCAAAAGTTTACGAGCAGAAATAAAGTAATCTGATGTCACAGCGAAATAATCAGCTTGGTTGTTGGTCATAGAAAGGGAGACCAAGCACGGTGGGCATGGTAACAATGTTGGCTTGTGTATCGACAACATCAGGATCCGACTTCCTTTTCTTCTTCTTCATGTCACCAGCATTTTTGCTGCTCTCGTCAGCTATTGCACTTGAGCTAGTTTCGCGAACCCTTTCAAGACTTTTCGGGACCTGGTTCTGTCCATAGTCGGTCACAGGGTATGTTGTAACGGGGTTGGACATGGATGGATGTGCGACTTGCACGGCCGCTGTGCTTTGTGTTACAACAGGGTAGCTATCTGGCAGTTTCGCTGCCGCAGCCAGCCTTTTCCGCTTCAGTTTCTCCTCATTCTGAACCTGGTTTAATTGAAAATAACAGCAAAACCAGTAAGCTTCATCTTGTGCAGTTTACTCTACTTCGAAGAGTAGATACAAGCTACATTACGCAAATGAGTTCTCCAGCAAAATAGCAACTGATAATTGCAATACGACAATTCATAAGATAACAGGTTTCACACTATCATGGGATGTTTTCAAGTTTCAACCCATATGTGCTCACCATTATGCTGCATCTGATTTACTCCCTCCGTCCCATAATACAAGAGCGTTTTTGACACTAGTGTAGTGTCAAAAACGCTCTCTTATATTATGGGATGGAGGGAGTAATTCTAACCATGAATATTTAGAGTAAATACGGAAAAAGGACATGTACAATGATACCTTCTGTTGGTTGTGTAATGTTCCCTTTCGCTCCTTTGATCTAGATATGGCATCTTTGATTCCAAATTTATCCATGTAACCTTGTGGCCATAATTCTGCAAGCTGGTCCCAAGAAAATAGTATCATATAAGCATACTAAAGATAAATGCAGATGCTCATAAGATAAATTGGGCACCCATAACAAAGCTCCTTGAAAAGCAGAGCCTCACTCTGTTACTCAAAACCTATATTGAAAACCCCTTGGCAAATCACAGACCACAATCCACATAAATATTGACAGAGTATACAGCTGAAAACTGCCTATTGTAAAAGCATTTACAGGCATTCTTTGAAAATTTTGGAAGAATATAAGACCAATGATACCACCTCATGATGCAAACTGAAATAACAAGCAGAATGGACACTACACATTTACCTAAGTTATACTATTTCTTTTGGCTGAAAAAGTTATTTGCTACACTAAATATAACAGCAATTTGGCCTTGCTCTTCCCAAATGAAAGCACTACAAGAAAACTCACAAATGCTGATGAGCAGTGACAATTTTCTCAACTGAAGAAACTGAGGGGAGGCCCTAAGAGCATTTTTTATTTAGAGGAAACAATATTTATACAAGAGAGGGGTGACAAAATTTTCTGAACAAGTTTTGAGTGATGGTGAAAAACTGAGGGCCGGGATTAAAATCTCTACATAGTACATACAAAATGAAGAAAAAAATTTAAAGGTTCAGGAGCTCAGGGCTAATACCTCAACATATAGTTTCCTGCTTTGAGGACCCTTGTCTTCATCCATACCCTGACAAGCACGCAGGGAGACATTTGTCAACTTAACTAAACTACGAGGAATGAAGCTAGAATCTCACTGAACCCACTTTTACATGTTTTGCTATTAAATGGTACTCCCTCCGTCCGGAAATACTTGTCATCAAAATGGACAAAAAGGGATGTAGTATTTCCAGACGGAGGGAGTACTAAGAAATAAATAAGAACCAAAAGAAGTTGTGACAAAAAAAATCAATTTCTCAATTATTCCCTGATGGATAGCTGGACAGCATTATGTATGTTCGAAAGTTCTTATTTATTTCCATATTGAATTAGTAAGGATAATATTTGTGTCTACTTCGAACTTACAATGGAGCAGAGCAAGGGTTACAATAAGAGAGGGAGATGGGGGGAGAGATTTCATTACTGCAGAGTTAAAAGCAGAGCGAGGACGTAAATGAGAAAATGGGAGAGTGGAGACATTATGCCTTATGGGAGAGAAGAGAAATTATGCCTTTTCATGTGTGGTAAATCATGGCTGAGTCCAAGAGCATATATGTTCAGTGGGAGGCACGTGACAGCGACACCATAGGATCGAGGGGGGGGGGCGGTGGGTGGGGGGGGGGGGGGGGGGGGGGGGGGACCTAATAGAGCATGACTACACTTCCTTTTATTTTTCATCCTACTGTTACTTTGCGGATTTTTTTTAAGATACAGAAAGATCCGAAATAGCTTGAAATAAATAATAATTGTTCCGAGGGAACCTTCTACTGAGAGTTGACTACATAGGCTCTAAACAGGTAACCTCGGTACTAACCCCCCTCTTGCATCCTTGTAAATAAACAAAATTGATCAACAACAGTGCAATTTGTCCAAACACCAAAATTTGATAAGATTACAGATTTATACCTCAACATACAGATCATACAGATCACATATTCTGTCCTCCAGTGCACTATCCATTGCAGACTTTCCTTTCAAATCTCTTCTTTCATCAGTGACAGTCTGAAAATCATCAGCTGAGCCATCTTGTTGTTCATTGACCTGGCAGCACATACAAGTAAAAAGAGCATTTAACATCAAAAGTAACAAACACGAAAGTTAACATCAGGAAGATAATGGAAGTTTTGTACTTATTATATAATGAGATATATCTTTACCTTGGCCTTGGCAGCCATACTTGCTTTGACCATTTCATTGATCTCCATTTTTACTTGCTGCAGCCTACCAGCCTTCTCTTGTTTAGCAGAGAGTCCTGATTTTACCAATTCCTTCATGTTTCTCTGTTCATAAGTAACATGAGTTAGATGGAAATAAGCGATGCACAAAGGATGACTGTGCCACAGTCACTTACAGGATCAGTTCACCACATAGAATACCAACATAAGCATGATTTAGAAACTACAGACTAACGGACAATAAGACTAGCAACATCTCATTTTGTTTTTACTGCAGCGCATCCAGACAGTAGATTTGTTACTCATGGTGGTGGTAGTTGTAGTGTTCGAATTCTGTAGCCAATTTATTGTTCATTTCTAACAAACTTTCACAACGGCAACTAAGTATTGAAAAGGCTTTTTTCACTTCTTAATTATACTTTCTCTAATTTGATGAGAAATGTACTAAACTGAAACATACTACCGAATGTAATTGGCATATACTACCTATGTTCTAATATACATGATGTTTTAAGTCGTGTTAAGTCAAATTCTTGTAACTTTGACTACTAAAGAGTAAAGACTAACACATAGAAAACTATTTACATTATAGATCATTTGAAAACAATAAAATATTAGACCCCGAAAAGCTCCTCCATAACATAATATCCTGTGGTCTGTTTGGATATTATATTTCTATAGAAATGATGGTTTACATTACTTACTGGAGATCATGACAAAGCAAGTAACATTCTTCCTTTTTCCAATTTGGCATATACAAAAGACATGTTTCGGAACAAAGCAACACATCTACTAAAAATTCAGGAGCCAAGCGCCAACGACATGGCTACTTACTTCCATATAAGACCACAACTCACCTTCAGTGTCCTACGCACAACAAGGTGTCCAACTATGCCCATGAGCCGATCCATCAACTCATTTTCTTGTACCTTTCCATGATTTGTCTGCAAACAACAATATTACAAACAGCTAGCAATACTATACCATTCAAATTCAAGCAATACAGCTTTAAAGTTCACTGAAGTGAGAAATCAAAAGGTGTTTGCATAGTTTACCAAGTGTTGTAAGTTTTATTTGCAAAAAATGGAAGATCAATTAGTACAAATGAACTACTGCCACACTAATTCATACTGAAATAATTAACTATGGTATCACAAAAAATATAAACAATTACCACTAGTATAAAACGCCCTGTAAAATGTAAGTTCATAGAATGAAAAGCAGTACGACACATGTGTCTGTACATATATTCTGTTTATAAACATTAATTTTCAAAAGATATAAGGTTAACATTTTTTTCTGAACTTCACTAGTCAAGAATGTACATAAATAAGAAATCACATGGAATACGAACATTCATACTTCAGCATTTCAGATGCATTTGAATCACAAGAAAAACTGGTGGTGCTGCTACATACCGATAGCCTTGCAACCTTGGCAAGCTTTTGCTTTACTTCTGGAGGCAAGCGTCTTTGAGCTGATGCCTGAACATTTGGGTCAGCCTCACTAATATCAATAGCTGGCGATTTGTCTGCAAGGAAAATTTCAAGTACCTACAGTTACTTCCGGCGCAACTACAGTCTACAGAGATATTCAAGGGGGCTGATATAATACTCACAATTAGCAGCAATCTTTTGGAGATCCCGAATGGCTCGCTCAAGCCTAGTGCCTTTAGGTTTGGTACCTGCACTCTCCCTGCCAGTGGTCAGGTGCTGAAAAATCAAAACAAAATGTGACTTAGCATGCATCCCAGCCCAGTTTGATGGTTATTACTTACTCCCTCCATTCACAAATATAAGATGCTTTGGATATTTCAGTATGGACTACATACAAACTGAAATGAGTGAACCAACACACTAAAATGCGTTTATATACATCCGAATCAGGAAAAAGTTAAAACATCTTATAATGTGAACGGAGGGAGTATTTTATTATGCAAATGTGTTCTCTAGAACAGTAAATGGGATATAATTCTTACCATTGCTTGTGTAGGATAGGCAGCACCAGACACATCCATGCTAGAGAAGTCGTTCGTTCCAGCTATATCTTTGCGATATATTTTGTTGGTCGGATCTTCATTTTCCCCATTGTAAGTCTGTTTTTGTTGAAAATCAAGTTGTGTTGAAGGATCTTTATCCCTGTACACTGAAGCGTAGTCATATGTCTCACTGGTTGTTGACTTATTACCAAAATCAGTAGGCTGGAATGCCGGAGCTTTATACTTTTCTAGGTCTTTTAGCTCTTTTGAAGAGGAATATGACACATCCTTACTAGATATCTTTGTACGTTTTGTAGAATCAACACCTGTGGCAAAATCAGTCGATCTCCTTTTTAGGACTCCGGTTGTGCTGGGTTTAGTCTTCACCACTCTGCTGCCTTCATGGTAATATTCACCATTGCCAGTAGCTACTTTTTTCAGACCGCTTGCTTTCCCAGACTTCAAATAATCACCTGTAGCACCCTGACTATTTTCAATACGATCAACTGACTGGTCTTTGCTTCTCCTTTTCTTTGGCGCGACATTTGCTGATGTACCAGGTTCACTGCAAAAGATGGTTGATGTAACATCCATGCTAACATATATGTAATGCATGTGCATAAGTAAAATTGTGTTGCTGCCAATCTGATCTGCTGATTCAATAAAACTGGCTCAGAACATCCATGCTGCTACATATGAAAATTGCCCCCATATTATTACCTCGTTCTTTCATCCGTTGTTTGTGTTGTTCCAGCTAGGGCTGTAACCAACACAATCATGCTTTGCTTCAAGTTTGATCAGTACATTTAATTATTATAAGCTTGTCCTTAGATGCCACAGTTGTAACATGCTGTGTCCTTATTTCAGACAGCTCAAGATTGTATAGTTAATAGCTAAAGAAAAGGCACTAGCGATTGCAGCCAAAGTATTTTGTGATAAATCGAACAGTGGGGTAAATAGACATTGTATACAGACTAAATGGTGAAAGGTTGTTGCAATCAAACAGGTGGCCCCCATGCAATCCAGCAAGATATCATACTAAAAAGAACAGACATCAATTATGATGGCATGGATGTACTCTGCTAGCTCACAGAAGAAGTGACGGCATGAATTTTCTATTAAATAATAACAAAAAAAAATTGAGGAACCTTACATCTGTTCCAATGTCCCTTTGTTAACAAAAAAACCAGTGTGCTTAGTCGTCAAATTATCAACTTCAAAATATTCATCCTGCAAGCATAAGAAACATGAAAAGCTGACACCAATCAGTGACAATTCTTTCTCGATGCATATAATGAATTAGCAATGAAGAAAAAATGTTTCAACATGTCAACGTACTAGGATAAGTTCTATAAGCCTGCCTACCATGAGGTAAACTGAGTCGGTGTAAGTAATTAGACAAAGAATTATCTAATATGCTGCGAATATTCAGTGCAATCGTTTCAAGACATACAAGTTGCATTATATGTATACACTATACAAAGAATGAACTACTACTGCAATGCAGAAAGGGCCATGGCGTTGTCAAATCAAATTAATAAAAAATATTTTGCTTTCATCCTAGCACTAAACTAAGAGTTCAGGCAGATACAACAGATAGCAAAAACGGAGTGCACAATGACGGTGAAGATGAGAATGTTATATCATCTCTGCATGATTACACCACAATATACACAGCAAGTAGAAGTTTATTAGTGCAGTGCACATCAATGAGATCAGCGAAGAATCATCAATAAAAGAGGGCTAAGTAGAATTGAGAAACCGACCAATTCAGCATCATCAATAAAAGAATCATCAGTGTCATATTGATCGTCGTCCGGTACATCATCAAGATCTTCTTCATCGCTGCTATGTTTACCCTGGCAATTTGAATAGAGTCAGAACTCGGTGCATGGGCAATATGGAGTCAAATAATGTCATCATTCGTTACCATGTAAAGGCGCTCGATTTTCTCGATAACGGCATTAAACCGATTTGGCTGCGCTGGATCCTCTGGGTCATTTTCTGCAGGGAGTGCCTGATTTGAATAGTATAATAAACTAGATGTTAAACACACAGAGCACTCCTCAAATGTTCAGCATACACTATGTGAAACCAAAATGCTTGGCGAAGAGCAATGTATGTGGGAATGATAAGGTTGGCATAACCAACTACATGAACTACAAAGACAGTAGGAAATGACACTGAACTACTGAAATATGGCACAGTTTGCTTCTAGTGCAACGCCCTTACAACTACTTGGTCAGGGAAAACGAGAACATAGATGCAATTATGCATCTAATTGCAGAGCAAACCTGAGCAGCAAACTATCACACCCAAATCAAACGACAGACAGACAACACCCAAAGCAGGAGCACTGCTTACCGCAGCAGGCGGGCCCGGTTGTGCGGCAACTGCAGGCTCCGCGGGCACCACTGCCAGCGGCTGCAACGGTGGGGC
>NW_024117282.1:0-9196 GCF_003073215.2 Triticum urartu | reverse complement strand
CACCCCCCCCCCCCCCCCCGCCCCTCAGGCCCTCAGCCGCAACACCCCATGATCGCCGACAATCTCACCACGAACGTCCCCCACCCCACCCCCACCCCTGCCGAGCTTGATTAGGATCCAAACGACACACACGTGACGGCCACGACCCCCGCTGAGTTGCCTGAGCTATCAACGCTTAGGCGCTAGAGCACTGCCAGACTAGGCAGTACCCTGGCTCCCTTTCCATCCACTGCACCCTCCCGACCGCCTTTGCTCATCCTTTGGCGAGCTTCTCAACTCTGGTGACATGCACCGGCCGAAATCGAGGTCGGTGCCCTAGCCACCGTTGGATCTCCATGTTTCACTTTCTTTCGAAAATTCATATATCCAATTTTAGGTCTGCTGTAAAAGCAGAAGATTTTTGGCTACCGAACTCTTGACACCTAAAATTGTTTTTAGGTATCCAAATTTTAGGTTATAGCGGTTAGAGATGCTCTAAGGTTGGATTCTATAAATACATCTACTACCCCCTCCCCTTGTGGTTTTGGAGTATTGACGACAAATGGGTTAATGGACTAATCTATTTGTGAGGATACATAGGAGAATAGTCCCTGAAGATTTGATTTAACCGTTAAAGACGCCCGCTAAAAATGTATGTTTTACATTGAAAAAATTGGTGCGCCCTTTGAAAAAATTGCCTCAAGAACTAGAGCATGAAGACTTTGTCTTTTTCTATAGTTCATTTCTTCTTATTTGAGTCACAGGGAACACCGTATGGTTTAAAGGGGTCTAGGTGATACATAGATGTATTTTTGAAGTGATGCTCAACCTATCTATTTCTTTGAGTGAAGACTTTGAAAATCTCTTGCAGTGCAGTCGAGTTCTTTAGCGTCAGAGACGCGTTCTTTAGGACGCTGATAAATTTGGTCTGACTGAATAGTTAGGAAATTGTCAATGCAATTCTCCTACCGTGAGGAATTTGAAAGACGACCGTTGCTGAGATAGTTTTAGCTGTCGAGTGAATCCTTATCTTGATAGCGGTCACCTCCAAAGGGCTTATTGGTCATTTCACCATGGGGTGCCCCCAGGCTATAAATAGCCATCCCGACCACCATTTGTTGATTGGCTACTCTGAGTTATTACATGACAAGTATCATCTAAAGCAACCCTCTCACAGAAGGATCTGAGAGAATCGCAAGTGAGGAAAAACCCAAAATCCAAAGCCAAAGTGATGAGCATCACGGAAGAATGTGTTTTGACTTGTTACCTTTGAAGACTGTGATTTTTTAGACAGTTAGTCATCATGTTCTGGGCTTCCAAGAAGAAATTGTGGAGTGCCATAGAATGAGTGCATGAAGGTTTCGACAGTCTACCTTGAAGACTTATCATGAGTGATTGGGCAGGTTATAAGTGATCTTATCTCAAGGAGAATAAGGTGAAGACTAAGTGTCTTCTGAGTATAATCTCAAGCCTCTCCAATCAGACATAGAGTTGTCACAACAACTGAAGCTAGTCGAACAAATCCATTGTCTTCATCGAGCAATCAGGTTTCAATTTCTTCACCCATTTACTTTCTGTAATCCCGTATTGAAGACTTTGTCTCTCTTTGTCTGAAGACTTTCATATTTTGTCAATTCTAGGTATGCTCTATTTTGTCTTCAGTCTTGCAGTACTTAAGTGCGTTTGTACTGCTATCTTTTATGCATGCTTAGTTCTGTTCTGATGACTTTGTCCTCTCATTGACTTGCATGCATAGCGTAGAGTTACTTCTGTCTTGTATTTCTTCATACCGTGTTGCTTCCGCTTCTTCGAAGAATTTGGTTCTTTCAAAGAATTTGTTAAAATCTCCCATTCACCCTTCTCTGCTCGATAACTTGCACTTTCAGATTCTAAGAAGATATGTGGTTTGGACCTTTCCCTCTATCTGTTTAGTACTATTATGTGTTGCATATGTAGGGTACACAACAAGACCATCAAACATATTTGGGATGGTTTTGGTGTTTTTTTTTTTTGAGGAATTGGCAATTGTGTTGTCTATATATTTTAGTGCTATTATGTGTTGCATATGTAGGGTACACAACAAGACCATCAAACATATTTGGGATGGTTTTGGTGTTTATTATTTTTTGAGGAATTGGCAATTGTGTTGTCTATATATTAAGGAGAAAAACAAATATAAAGTGCACAGTTACAAAGCTGGGTTGATATTGATGCCCCACATTGTTTTACAAGAATAGAACTAGTTTTGCTCTGGATCAGGGGAGTTTTCGTCGTCAAAAAGCCAGCGAAGAAACAACAGAGAGTGAAGGCTGGGGAATGTCAGCTCTTTATATATGTAGGGCTTGAGTCATGTCTTTATCAAAGCCGTGTGGAAACCGCAAGTGGCACCTAGGATTTACATCTTTTGGTGGTCTGTCTCTTATAACAAAACCATGAGAGATAACCTTAAGAAGTGAAACATGAGAAAGCCTGGGGATTGTGTGTTCTTTGGTAGAGAATTGGGTAGCAGTTTTGAGGTTGTCTCCTCACTTTGGGTTGCAATACTAGATGCTCTCGTTGTTGTCCGTGCCGCTGTTCTCTGTGTTAGAAGTATATTTATGTTTAAGATAGAGATAAGAGATAGAGATAGGATAGCTTAACTTGTCCTCTACTCCAAGTCTCTCTCCCTTCATTGTACCTCTATATATACCTCTACACGGGTCAGATCAATACAACATAATATTCAGCTATCTCATATTTTCTACATGGTATTAGAGCGGTTTGTCCAATGACGCCGATCCTAAGACCTTCCTCCACTTCCGCAGCGCGCCGCCCTCGGGGAGATTAATCTTCCCTTCCCGGGGGCGCAGAACCCGATCGATCACTGATCATATCGGTTCCCTAGATTAGATCAATTTCTTAGTTTAGATAAATTCGTCAATTTCTGAAATTCTCTTAGATCATTTTTTTAGCCACCAAATAAACTCGCCAACCCTCAAATTCCACCGCCGCTGCCAAGAGACAGGTCGGGCAAATCGATCATCCTCTCGTTGCACAACGAGCCAACTTCGGAGCAGGGCGCTCCGATCTGATCTAACCGGCTTCATCGACTACATCCACATGCGGCGGACACAGCGTATTCGGCACCAAGGGTACATCTGCACCGACCTTAAGCTCCGGCCAGCGATGGGCAGGCGGCCGCACACGCTGATGCGGCGACGGGCGTGCTCATACGCTCACACGCGAGGACGAGGGCTGGCCACGAGCGACGCCCCCCCTTGACTTCGAGCCACGCATCGGCCCGACACCTCCCAACGCAATCTGCATCGACAAGCACCATCATGGCCCCGTGGGACCGGGGGCTGCTAGCGCCCAGCGACGCAGGTGGCTGCACACGCGGACGCGGCGACGGGCGTTCCGATCACGTGAGGGACTTAACTCGCATGTTATCTCAGACGCATGTATGCAGGTACTGATCGGTCAAGGTGGGTTCTACACGTACGTGTGGCCAAGAGCCCAAGACTACGTCAAGGTTCAGTGGACGGCTCACCTAGCAATCCTGCATCGACGTCGTCCTACACTACATCTGCATCAAGCCGGCAAACCTGCACCGTCGCCCACCACAATCTTCGAGCCACGTCCATAACCGCTGCACCAAGCTATCTTCGCCGAGCGATCTACACCGACCCACGCCACATCATCGAGCTGCCGGTGTGGAGAGAGATGCAAGTTTTCATCGACTTCTCCGGCGCGACACGGCATTGACACATCGTCGCCGTGAGGGACGCCTTCAAGCGACATCATCGTCGACACATGGTTGCAACGCCATAGCCGACACTTCATCGCCAAGGTCTTCATCAACATGGTCTTCACCAGCATCATCGTCAACACACCGCCGTCGCCGCCTCGTCCGCAAGATGGACATTTAGCGTCCTCTGACAGACTTTTCTGCAAGGCGCGACCTCGACAACGGCAATGACCGCGTCACGACGACGGCATCTTCCGCGTCATCCACGACGACACGACTGCATCGACACGGCATCACTACAGTGACGACCCTACACGGCCACACGGTTCTGGCAAAACCGATGTGTGCTCGATGGGCTTCCTCCGGTCTTGGCAAAATCGGTGGACTCATCGCCGACGGCACCCTCTGACATCCGTAAGGTGCATCGTCCACGTCTGCAGCTCTGTCATAGCGCATTTTTTTTGCGCCTCCGGCTTTGTGCGGCTTCATCATCCACGACGACCACACCATCGACCATGACTACCTCGACCACGGCTACATCATCATGATCGGCTACCTCGACATTAATGGCTACGTCTACAGCAACTCATCGGCAACAACTCCAGTCAACATCGTCCGCCTCGTCACTTGCGTCCACGACACTCCCGCTGTGAGTGCGGGAGGGAATAGAGGAGAAGGCGGGAAGGCACCAGAAGGGGACACAGTCACCTCCCTAACTGCCGACCCATCAGAGACGTAGTTAATGATGGCGCAGCGGAGAAGACGACAAAAGAGCAAGACTTCAAATTCAGTCGTAATCGTCCGCTTCACTCCCGCTACGACTGAGGGGGGATGTTAGAAGTATATTTATGTTTAAGATAGAGATAAGAGATAGAGATAGGATAGGTTAACTTGTCCTCTACTCCAAGTCTCTCTTCCTTCATTGTACCTCTATATATACCCTTACACGGGTCAGATCAATACAACATAATATTCAGTTATCTCATATTTTCTACACTCTAGACTTTGTGATAGCACATACACAACCTAGTTTTGGTGGTGTCCATTGCCTGTCGCTGAAACACATATGGTGACTCGTCTTAAGAACAGTCCAAAAATAACGGCTTATTTTCCAGGATCATATAATGGAGCAAGTGGATCGATTCTTCTCACACATCCACCCTTAAGCATGTAGCCTGCACTGAAGCTGCAACAGAGAGCCCCGTCTGATGAATCCCCTTGTTGGTCGATGGCTGCAGCGCGCCTGACATGAAAGTCTTAAAGTGTGTAACCTAATGTAGTTGTACACCTGTACTCCACATTTTGCCTTATTCCCTTTGCACTTTTTAGACCCGCCTCAACGCTTTCCTTTGTTGCAAAACCAATATGGACCTTTTTCACGGGCTTTTTTCTAAGTAATGGAGCCGGGGAAGCCCCACCTATTTTTTCTAGAAAAAAATCAAAGCTTTTTCCGTATACAAACTTGGAATCACAAAGCTACTCATATCTTTGTTAAGCAAGGTAGGTGAGTACTTCAGTCCATCAAAAACCTGGCTACACGTGGAGCAGAAACTGCACAAGCTTTAAGTCATTACAAAACCGTAACAAAAACTACACAACAAATCCAGTTCGATACTAGTCATGCATGATGCATCCCATCAAATACAAGACACAAGTATCACCTACCACTTCGCATTCTGATTGCAAAATGAATATGAATATAGATACATTGTTTTGCCCTTAGCCCCTGAGACATACATGCAACCATAGACCATAGTACCGTACAATGAAATAGGTAAGAACGTAGATACCAAATTATTGGATTAGATGCAATGATCATGAGCCACACTACTAAATTGTCATGATAATATCTTTGACCGCTTTCAGCTCGGCCGGCAGGAAGCTAGCAGCCAGCTCTCTGAGAACAGACGGGAAGCTATTCTTCAGATGCTTGTAACCATCACTTGCCATCATCGCCTCCAAATTGGAAGGAGAAACAAGGAACTCAAAGCAAGCATCTTTGACTCTATAAGAGCCGTGCTGCTCAGCTAGAGCCAAAGTGGTCGCCACGATATTAGAGTCGATGAGGTTGCACAACTTCTCTTCACATATCAGCTTCAGTCTCTCAATGTTGTACCTGTCAGCTGCAACAAGTAGATGGCTAGCCATCACCGCGTCTCTCCGTGTTTCACCCCCACTACTCGTCTCAGGAACGGGCAGTGAGTCGGTGTATATGAAGTGGAGCAATGATTTGAATACATCACTTTCCATATCACTGATTTCAATTGGACTACCGCCTTTCTCCTTCAGGGCGCCAAAGAGCTCCGCTCTAAAGATGGATGACCGAGCGGCGAGTATGGACCTATGAGCCAAGAAACTCACCTCGCCGACATGAAAGGTCACGTCCGCTCCATCTTTGCTCTCTAGGAGGAGGTCACCGAGATGCTGATGCAAGTTGCTTGGAGGAATCGCAATAACCCGATTACCTCTATGGATATACTTCCCGACGGTAACATCACACCTGATGCTGAAACTGTCGTGCTTTAGATACGCCGCTCCCTCAAGATCAGCCTTCTTGATAAAACTACTAAAACCCCTGCTTGAACGTTTGCTATTGAAGATGTGTTCGGACGTGTTCTTGCTTTTCGATGCCACCGGTTCCCCTTCCCTGTCAAGCAGACTGAACCCCTTCCCTGTCAAGCAGACTGAATCTAAATTTTGCCTTCACATCCTTGGAACCAGCGGGGGCAAGAGCTAGAAAAACGGATATGAAGCCGGCTTCATACTTTTCGGTGTCGGAGCCGTTTGGGTAGTACTCCACAACCCAGTCGTTACCTCCAACAGTGAAAGGGGTAGATTTCACGTAGTTGCCATGCTGAATTTGCCCTTTGATTCTTGAGTATCCGTCTATCTTGATCACATATGAACTTTCCTCGGATGACGCTACAACAGCAGCAGGAAGATCGCACAGCTCCGCCATTGTCGTGGTGAGCTAGGTAGTGTCGAGCCCAATCAAGGGTCGGGACTCGGGACCGAGCTGGAGTCGAGCTGGACGGGAATGGGAAGCGCGTCAGCGAGTTGCCGTCGAGTGCTGGAACTAAGCCGTGAATACCTCATGACATGCGGCTTAGGCCATATTTGGTTCGGCTGTGGATTTCTAAAAGCAACTGTGGAAAATCTGCTGTGAAAAAGATGTAGGTCATTTGATGAACCAGCTGATACAGCCTTTTCAGATTTTGTCCTGCAACAGAATCAGATTTTGGAAAGCACGTCCTGGGCTGCTTCCGCTTTTGGTTCAAATTTTGGCAGCGGATTTCTGAAATCGGAATCTGCTGGATTCGCCCTTTGGTTCAGATTCTGCTGCGCGGCAGCGGAATCCGTCGATAAAAGCTGAACCAAACAGGGCCTTAGACAAGGGAAGGGAGGGATGGAGTTGCCGCAGCTGTCGTGGCCTGGTTTCAAGTTTATTTTGTGGTTCAGCGTGTATAGTAGCGATTATTAATAGAGACCTTTTACGGTGCATCAGATCAATATTGACCGTTCATATTTTCGTTTGGACGATCCAGATATGGAAATACTACCACAGATTTTCGATAGTATATTTTCTTATCAGAGGTAGTTTCGGTAGTTCGCTGTTTACCAAAAACGCGGGCTGGTTTCCTCAGAAAACGAATGAAGGGCATTTGTGGAATTTCACGTATTCATCTTTTTTTTCATTAGCCATCGCCGTCTGCTCCCTGAGGGAAATGAGGCCGACTGTTTAGGCAGACCTTGAATGAGAAAAAAAATCCCAATCGAACGCTGGCCGCGGTAGGGCGAGAGGACGATGACGAGCCCCGGTCGCCGTGACGGCCCTTCGCGCAGTCAGTGCGGGCGCTAGGGTTTGGTGCCCCGCCTTCGGCCAGATGAGCGGGCGCTGCGGCGTTGCCCCCATGGTGTCACAGTCATCGTCAGCGAGATGGCCCTGCCATTCGTGTTCTGGAGCTGGTGGCTAAGGGGGAGGGGGGAGGGGGACGAAGGCGAGACGTTGCTGCAGCGGCATGCCCCATCGCCGTGACGGCCCTGCGCGTCGCCGAGTTGGAGTTCCACTAAGGTACTAGCTTCGTACAGATCTCACTTATCGATTGATTTGATTTGCCGCATTGGATGATATTTGGGTCTGTAATTTGGGTTTGTAATTTGGGTTTGTAGTCGTTGAAATTGCACATCTATAGAAGCTGAAATCATTGTTATTATTATGGTGAGGAATCATGATACAAGTTGTTTTTCTGGTCGGTGGCTGTGGTCGGCGGCTAAATGTCCCCGCCGTTCGTGTTCCCCTCCTAAGCTGCAGGATGTGGAGTGGGTCACCGAGGGGGAGGACTAAGGCGAGACGTTGCCAGCATGCCCCGTCCCCGTCAAGGCCCTACACGCCGACCAGTGTCGTACAGATCTGTCGTGGCCGATGCAGGTACTCGCATCCGACCCATCGATCCATTGGCCCCCATTTCTTTCCTCTATTTCGTAAGCTAGCTTCTCCATCATCTCTGGCCCAGGCACCACCACTTGCTAGCTGTGTCTGTACCAAGGCTTATTCTGAAATTGGACCGAGGCTTATTCTGAAATCGCCGGATACAAGACCAACCTCAAACACGACTGTGCTACGGTGATGGTTCAGCCCCACAAATGGAACAAACGGCAACCTATATTTGTTTGACCGGTATGTGCTATCAAACACCACCACACCACCAAATGCAACATAGTCCAAGCGAGATTGGGCGTCTGCCTAGAATATGTTCTGCAGATGCCCATCATTGTCTGTGGTGTATCTGTAAAAAAATCTGGGTCTTTCATCTGTTGTGTTGTCATGTAGTTCAGCATAAACTGAACATCGCTACCTTCTATCTTTTTCTTCTTCTCCAATGCAACATGGTTATACAGATCACGAGATATAAATCCAGCCTTGCCGAAACCACCAGCCTGCTTCTCCATCACATCCATTATATGATGTGTGTGAAGTCCACCAACCGAGTACTCAATGACATCCGCCTTCTGTGGGTCGTTCAGGCCACGATGAGACCACAGGAAAGGTGACAACTCAGGATTTATGAATGGATGGCTATATTGGTCAACAAAATTCTTTACAAACCACAACCCAGTGCTTGCTTGAATCTCAACCTGCAAAAGAGCAGGACAACCACACCGAGAGAGTGCCCTTGGCGTCCTTTTCTTGTCGGTTTCATCAAAGTGCTTTACGTCACGATATCCTTGTTTGCAGCACACAAACATCCTCCGGTATGCATTTTCCTTGTTTCCCTTATATTTCAGATCGCCCTTTCTAACACCAAACCCTTTGCTCTTCGCATACGCTAAGTAGAACTTGTACGCTTCGTTCTCACTTTTAAATGTCTGCCTGACCATCGAGCCGTACTCCATAAATTCATCTATCGAGATGCCTTCACCAGCCATGCCGATATCCTGCCATAAGAAACAGCAAAACCTGTTACATATTTACATGAAAGAAAATACGCT
>NW_024117281.1:0-14422 GCF_003073215.2 Triticum urartu | reverse complement strand
CGCACCGACAGAGCGAGAGCGCGAGCTCACGGGCGGATGAGGCGTGCGGCTGAGACGGACATTTTAAGGTCATTTGGTGCGTTTGGCGCCTCCAACCCTATTCGGACATGTATGTTCGTTCTGCCACCCATTGTCATTCGAAATGTACAGAATCTGAACAAATCGGACGTCCGTTTGAGGTCGTGCGGTAGAGTTGGCCTTATTACACGTGTAGTGCTGAGCGTCCGGACGGAAACCTTCCGGAGGGAGCCGAGCCACCAGCGAGGTGGCCGTGTCCTCTCCCCTGTTCCAATGGCGCGCCGCCGCGTGCTCCTCTACCTCAAGCCCTTCGATGTCTACCCTCCGCGCCCTCTCTCCGGCGCCTCCTCCCTCACCTTCCCGCCACCGCCTCCGCCGCCGCGCGCCGCCAACCCCAAGGTCCGCACATGTCTCGCCCACCCTCTCCCTTTCGAGAAACCTTGGTTACGCCGGCGTTCATGGTTGTCGATGCGTCCGAGGGGGTTCCCCGTTGACTCCCAAGTTCCCGTGCTCCGGCGGCCCATTGGGATAAATCGGTGGTGGAGTGGAGTTCACCTAGTCGTTCAGAAATCGTGAACTTGCGCTGGTGAACCGATGTTTTTTCAAGGACCGTGCTTGCGCTGATCCATTGTTGTCTGTGAGCGTCTTTGGCGTCTGGCTGTTTGTTTTTTCATCTCCATTTTAGTTACAATACATGTGGTTTGATCTTTCCATGTGCTGGCACGGAGCACACCAGCTGTTTGTTGAAATACATGTATGGAGTATGAGCTCTGGCCAGTGACTAGGACTCTAGGCGCTGTGTTGTATGAACTGGTGGGTACCAGGAGTCCTTGCTAGGCTACAATGTGGACTTCCAGTTGGATCTCAGCCTCAATTACTGTCCGTTATTGAGAAATCTGCCATCTTGCTTGTCAAATCAACATCTGTTAGTACTACTGGGAAAAGTTGCATAACTAGCTGAATCTAACAAGTTTCATTTCCCACTTTCTTGCTGCATAACCATTTTTACCGACATGAATTAAGGGTTTCGTGCCTCTTATCGTCAATTTAATGTCTTGCTGCAGATCTTAAGTTATCTGGATGATCGATGCAGAGTCCACAAGGACACAATCAATCTCTGTAAGAGTATACTACAGCGCAAGCCCCTTGACTGGATCTCAGTGCAGCGAAATCATTTGACAAATCCAATACGTGATGTGGATCTTGTTATTACTGTTGGTGGTGATGGCACACTTTTACGGGCTAGCCATTTTTTGGATAGCTCGATTCCCATTTTAGGTGTTAATTCGGATCCTACTTGTTCTGATGAGGTTAGTTCTTTCCATGATTGACAATAATCATCTATTGAAACCAATCACATTAGCAATGCTTGTTGACTACATTTGCATATGTTCTTCTTTGCACGCTTCTAAGCAGACTAATGGTTATACATGTGCTTGATGTGTATGTGTATGGTTTTATAACTCCATGCAGGTTGATGAGTTAACTGAGGAATTTGATGCAAGAAGAAGCACCGGATATCTTTGTGCAGCTACTGCCTGGAACTTCGAGCAGGTATGTCGCTGTTGCCTAGTCTTCTTGCTTGGGGATCTCAATTCATTTTCTTACAGAAATCACACCACTCTGCTTTCTGTTATAGCGTCGGAACATTTACTGAATTTCTTGAATGTTACTGTTCTCTTGAACATGACATATTCTCAGATACTTGACGCAACCCTTGCTGGCAGTAGACACTATTCAGAGCTGTCAAGAATATCAGTGAAACTAAATGGATCCCAGCTACTGACTTATGCTCTGAATGATATATTGGTGTCACACCCCTGTCCGGCAAGTGTGTCGCGCTTCTCATTAAGGTACTGACTTTGAGCCTTTCTGTAAATATTGATGACTTCTGTGATCAATTCTAACTGGCATTACCATTTCAGAAAAAGAAGCAATGGGGAGACCTCACGTTTGATTAATTCTAGATCAAGTGGTCTCAGGGTCGCAACAGCTACTGGATCAACTGCTGCCATGCTATCAGCAGGAGGATTTATGATGCCAATATCAAGTCGTGAGCTTCAGTATATGATAAGGGAGCCCATTTCACCAACGGATGCCGACAAACCACTGCTGCATGGATTAGTTAAGCAAGAGCAACATATGCTTGTTGTTTGGTACAATCAAGAGGGTGCTGTGTATATTGATGGTTCTCATGTAACATATCCAATCCAGCATGGGGATACACTTGAGATCTCCTCAGATGCTCCAGTCTTAAAAGTTATTTTACCAGAATATCTGTTAAAGCAGGCATCTTTATAATGAAATAACTGTATCACTGTTCTGATGCTTGACTGCTTATTGATCTGGCATGATCTTTGAGGCAAGTGGAGTTCTTGAGTACTTTAAACTACTACCTCTGTTCATTAATATAAGACGTTTTGGCAGTTCAAATTAAACTGCCAAAAGGTCTTATACTAATGAACAGAGGGTGTAATATATAAACATATCGTTATATACAATAGACTTAATTTGCGATATCAAACGAAATAGTAGATGGTGATTTTGTAGTTTACCCTTTTTGAAGCAAAAGCAACATTAGACCGTCAGAGTTTAGATTAGAGATAGTGTTTTGTCAGAATCTTAATAATCTTATCCTTCCAGCAGTTCTGAAGCAGTGAGTACTTTGCATTCTTAGTAGAATTAGGCATTTTTATGTTAGTAGCTACATTTTACTGCCAGAATAGACATAGTGGCCTAGCCCTAGTGGTTCTTACAGGTGTACAGATCTGAAATACATCTAACATTTAAGTCGCAAAATGTCTCAAGCTACCATCAACATCTAAAGATGACGAGTCACTGGTGTTGTTACATGATACTTGTGCCGTTATGCTCTGGCTCTCACTTGGATTTTCCCAGAAGTTTCTGCGTAGCCCACTTGAGCTCAGGCTGTTTGCAGCAAGGCTGAGTTCTGATAGGAAGGGTTGCAGGGGGGTATGGCCCTCGAGCAGGCTCACCGCGTTGGACATCTTTGGTCTAAGTGTTGGTGCTGCGTTGGTGCATAAGAGAGCCACATTCAGCATGAGGAGTGCCTCTTCTGTTGAGTAATTGGATCCTAAGTCTGGATCTACCAGCTCCAGGAGAGTTCCTCTCTCATGTAAAACACAAGCCTGGAACACATTTGAGAGACGCAATTAGCCTCTTCCTTACAGCGTTCAAGGTATGTATGCGAGAATAAAGCATGAACTGTCAGAGTTTAGCATTTTGTTTCACTACAGCGCACCCCCCTACATGAAAATTATACAGTTTCCTTCAACTATTTTCTCAAATGACATTCTTAATTTGTTTCCCTAGAGGCAAAGATCATGAGTTTTAACAATTTGTGATTTCAATTCTACTCCCTCCATCCGAAAATACTCGTCATCAAAATGGACAAAAAGGGTTGTATCTAGAACTAAAATACATCTAGATACATCCCCTTTTATTCATTTTGATGACAAGTATTTCCAGACGGAGGGAGTACTATATTAACGCGAACTGATTCTGAAAGCATAAAAATTTCCATAATCTGATGTTGTCAACTAGCATCCATGCCTCTACATGGTGACCAAATTATTTACCAGAGTTCTAAATTAGAGGTTAGATCAAATTCATCCATATCTAACAGAAATTTGGGCAGATTTTGTATGTGTCCAGGAGAGGTTTGGTTGTAAGGGACAGAAGGCTAAGAGCCATGTTACCGTTCAAGTAGTAAGTTTATATTACACATGTTAAATAAAACTATGATTTATGCCCTATTACGCTGACAGTGTGTCTAACTGTTTTTTGTTTACACAAATATTTGTCGGAGGCACTTATTAATTGCTCTGGATGTGAGGTGAACATATATGAGTCTATTCAGTATGGTCCATATTATTGCGAAAGGGGGACGAAGGTTTAGAAGTTACCCAATCGAGAAGATAAACAAAATCTTCCTTTGGCCTGTAGTTTGTGTTGCTTTTTCCACTCACGATTTCCAAAGCAACAACCCCAAAACTGTAAACATCAGCTTTGTCTGTTAAATAACCACGCATTGCATACTCAGGAGCCATGTATCCACTGCAAGAATGATAAAATAATCAATCAGCTGTAAACTGTGCAGGTAAATGGAATTATTTAGAAAGATATGCCGAAAAGTAATATCCATCAATAGTTGTTTGAATGAAAAATTAAGAATACTACCTTTTAAGCATCCCATTGCATGGAAAATGTTAATCCAGAGTTGATTGCATTTTTTTGTCATTTATGTATGCATGCAGGACAGCCAACAGGTCCTACATTTATGCGGGTTTCTGACCAGCTTACCTGATGTTAACTTTTATTTCTATGGATGTTCTGTATGTTTGCCAGAGGTAAATGTTATACTCCCTCCGTCCCTGTTTATATGATGCCCACATATTTCGAGATTCAACCTTGACCATCAATTTGACCAACGAAACGTTGGTTATGTGCCATAAAAATTATATCATTGAATTCATATTCGAAAAAAGTTCCTAATGTATTAATTGGCCAAATTATGGTCAAAGTTAAATCACAAAAACGAGGACACCATGTATATAGAGCCGGAGGAAGTATTGTTCATCACTTCACTATTAGTTTACTTTTAACTGCTTTATCTTCTTATCGTTTTGTTATATATATCAAATGGGAATGTGTGGATAGAATTTTGCATTTTGGAAAAAAAGTATGTAATTGAAAGTACTTACATTGTTCCAGCTACTTTTGTGCTTATGTGGGTGTGACCATCTTCATTAAGCTTTGCTAGACCAAAATCTGAGATCTTAGCATCCAAATCTTTGTCAAGCAGTATATTGCTAGCCTTGATATCTCGGTGCACAATCCTTATTGCAGACTCCTCATGCAGATATGCCAGACCCCTTGCTATTCCCAGGCAAATCTTACGTCTCGTTGGCCAATCCAATGCCAGTCTATATTCTTCAACTGGATCGCACAATACAAATTATTCATGAGTTCTAACATGCAACACTAGTTAGCGGGAGCACCAAGAAATATAGGAAGTAGGATTACCAAAGAGAGCACGTGCAAGGCAATTATTTTCCATGTACTCGTAAACTAGCAAGAGCTGGTTTCCTTCTGTACAACAGCCATACAGCCTGACAAGGTTTGGATGCTGGAGTGCAGATATCATGCCAATCTCATTCACAAATTCACGATTCCCTTGCTTGGACTTTGATGATAGCTGTTTGACAGCAATAATGGTGCCATCGGACAACAAACCCTGCTAGCACAAACAATGTTTTGTTATAAGAATCGTGTAGTTTAACTTGGGTTTGTAGAATTTAAGCATGGGAGAGAGCGAACACTGACCTTGTAAACCGAACCAAAACCACCTTCGCCAATCTTGTTGGCTGGATCAAAGTTTCTCGTTGCTGCTTTGATTTGTCTCAAGGTAAATGAGCCAATTTGGAGGTCAAGTGCCCGGAGATCTAATAAAAGTTACCATATGGTCAGAAATGTTCAGAATGTATAGTTTTAGATTATGATCTCCACTAGTTTTATATTGTTATATACTCCCTCTGTCCCAAAATAAGTGTCTCAACTTTGTAATAACTTCAGTACAAAGTCGTACTAAAGTTAAGACACTTATTTGGGGCGGATAAAGTTAGTACAAAGTTGAGACACTTATTTTGGGACGGAGGGAGTAGTAGTCATCTTGCTATTGCTTGTTCTGCTGAGAAGTGGAAAGTAGAGAGATGCTGTAGATGGTGCGTATGAATGGTGAAGCAAAGTGAAAGATAGGCACTAGTTTCTCATTGAAGGTATAAAGAACAGACCCAGTGCTGGAAGCTCCCACACCAGGTGGGGTCTGGGAAAGGATTATACGAGGCAAGCCTTACCCCTACACAGTGCAATGCAGAGAGGCTGCGTCGAACCCAAGACCTCTTGGCACAGGTGGGGAGAACTTCACCACTGTGCCAGGCCTGTCCTTCTTATCATTGGGTATATAAATAGAAAAAGGTTGATTCAAATATATTTATAGCACCTTGATTCACCAAGTTCTTCCGTCGTCGCTTAATCCAGATACCAACAACAAGAGCAGTGAATATCGCAATAATTGGGCCTCCAATCAGCAAAGCTTTAGATGTCCTTGAAATTTTCGTTCTACTCCCAGTTTGGGGAGGTTCAACAGCCAAAGGAATCTGGAAGTCTGAGTATGAACACACATAAACCAAAATCACCAGATCATTAAAGAATAGAGTATTTCTCCTTGAAAAATTGTAATGCAAGAAGTCAGAGGATGCCGTCATGTGCTGTTCCTTGTTAAATGCTGTACCCTTGCCCACAGTGATTAAGGGAGCACATTATGCAAAATTCAGAAATAATGTGTTAAAAAATGACATACTTGGAGTTACTGATATTGCAGATATTAGAGGGCCATAAAATCCTCTATATGGAATGCCTGTTGTCCCTCTTCCTGCCCAATAGAATTGAATCTTCAGTGTATGATTTGTGACATATGCTGTGAAAGTCTTGATGACTAGCTTTCCAGCCCCACCAGCAGATTGCTCAATATCAAAATCCTCTAGCACCATTCTTCCCTGAGACCATACAATATCTTGTTACTATCGCAGGAGCTAACAAGATACAGCTATTATTAAAATGTAAAAGATCGAATATCTGCCTATCTGCTCATACCTGTATGAACACATTGAATTTTCTTTTGCCAAGGCTGCGGTATGTGCTGTCATTGGTGAATATAATTTCGGCAAAATGGAGTTTAACTGTGTAGCTCCCATTATGCATACAAAGCCCATAATATGTGAGCGAAAGAGGAGAAAGGCGCGCTTTTGCATACAGCTTGGAGTTGGGCATGGTCAGTTTTGATGTGCTTGACGCAATGTAGTTGTCATCATTGATGTTGTCGTCCATGAAGTTCCCAGTGCTGCTGAATGCCCAGTTTGAGTCTGGGCTTACATACAACATGGAAGCACCTTTTGGTGTGGTGTCACCTTCATATTTTACGCCATTGACAATTGCTTCTTTGTCTCCACAATTGATATGCAAGGACGATCTGTCTGTGAAAATGCGTAGAACAGTATTACATACAGCTTCAATGGTCATCTCTGTTTGGCTTCTGTGTTACAGATTTTTTTTAGTGTTTTGGCTTATGTGCTTAACACCAATGAACTTTTGCATAGGATCTAATTACATCCTTGTGAGTTATCTTGTTGCTTGTGTTTCTTTAGAGTTTATCCTGATAATTTTACAATCTAGTAATAGCGATTTGTAACTTATTCTGATTCATTGGTAAAGCTAGTCTTGTTTTTCACAATCATGAGCGCCGGTATGAAAAGCGTCAACAAACATCTGTTTGTTCTTCCCATTCGTTGGTGGTCAGAAGCAACTGCGGAAAAATAAATACTGGGCATCAACTCACATTGTCCATTCGAAGCACATGGGAAGTTCTTCTTCAAGCATGGCTGGACATTATTTCTGCACAAAAAGGTAGAATCACCCAGAGTAAAAGATGTTATTATGTCTGGATTGGTCTGTTGGTCGAAAGTTCTTTAGTCTTTTGAAGCAACATGATAAATAATCTTACAAACTGTTCATTTCAGGTGAATAACTCTCCACTAGATTGCTGCAAATTGAAGAGTCACATGGAACTATTTAATTATCTCCACAAGTGTTGTGACGGGAAAAAACTCAGAAATTCTGATACAGATTTCTTACGCGCTCCCTTGACATTGAGTAGGACGACCTGAGCTCCCAATCGTGAAATTATTAAAAGAGAGGTCCCTGCATTTGATAGTTTAATGGTAAATTTAATTATATCAAGTAAGAATTTTCTGAGTTCAGACTGTTACAGATTCAATCATAGCACTAGCAGTCATATTACATTCTCTTAAGCTTTAAGATTCATGTATGGGCATAGCTATTTTGTTATGCAGCCAACAGAATTATTTAACAGACAGAGCAGATAGAGGCATGCCTGTTTAGCCGACGGAGCAGATAGAGGCACGTCTAAATAATTTCTAAGGAAATGCTAACTGCGGTTGCTTGTCATCAAGAAAAACATCTTATAGGTTTTTTCCCGTCATGAATGAATTGGACATCAACACCTAATAATACTTTATATCTTAGAGATGTTAACTCTTACGTTCTGAACTTTTATGACAGCTTTTAGAAGATTCAGGAAAAGGAAAATATGTGATAGAATTTCATGGATATCTGCAAGTATTAGCATCTAAGAGCGATGCATATTTAGAGTGTGCATGTACGCATGAACTTACACAATGCTGTTGCTTCGCAATAGCCAATCAGGTATGTTCCCAGTGAGTGAATTTCCAGTTAGATATCTGCAAGATTGTTTTTGTTGAGGTGCATTCAGGAAAGTAGCCCAAATAAAATAGCATGCCCAGTTCAATTTATTGTAAATACCAACTTACATGTAATCTACGGTTCCCCTATTAGTGAACGAATCTGTTACTTTTCCGGTCAGTTCATTAAAGCTCAGATCCCTGCATAGAGAACATTGATGATAAAAACATGTCAACAACGAGTACATTTAGTGCTGACATATTTTATGTGTACCCCCAACACGCTGCATTGATCTATAGTCTATACATGGAACCAACGTGATGAACTTACAGATGCGTGAGATTTTCCATGCTCCATATGTAAGAAGGGATTCCTCCGCTGATTGAACAATTCCTAAGGACCCTATATATACAAAAATTCATATGTATATGAGAACCTATGTACAAAAAGCCTGGAAACTCAGCAGATTTGAACTTACAATGCTTTCATCGATTGCATTCCTCTTAGATCCGGGAAAACTGATCCACTGCCTCTCAGATCACTAATTCTCCTGGTTAACAGAAAAATGCAACAAGAAATTTCCGCTTTAGTTTAACACTTCTACCCAATAAATAAATTGCATGGTGCAGCTGGAATTACGAAAATCTCAAACATTTGTCATCGTACAGATCAGAAAGGTTTGTCAATTTGGATAAGCCCGGGGGAATAGGCCCTTCCAGCAAAGATCCTTCGATTTGCCTGCATCATGAGAAATCCCCTTTAATAAATAACATACTTGGGTATCTGTGGATTTCCAATCTGTTCTGTCATGATCTTTCCAACTTACAGTTTTCCAAGCTTTGTCAGTTTAGCCAAGAAATCAGGAACTCTCCCAGATAAATTGTTTCCAGAAATCCTTCTGTTAGGAGATTCAATAGCTGAACATTACAAAATGAGTCTGTAGTAGGCAACAGGGAAAAACAAAGATCTTAGTATCCTTACAAGTCGGTCAAATTGGTCAGCAAGGAAAGAGCAGCCGGCAGGGGTCCAGTGAACTCGTTGGTTGATATTATCCTGAGCGAAGATATATAGGTTAGGCCATAAGGAACTATGTTCACCAAATACCAGCAACTCTTGCCTGCTGTACAAAGCAAAATACTCACAGCTTCTCCAGTTGCGTGAGATGCCCAATTTCAGCTGGGATTTGCCCACGGAACTCATTTGCTTCAATGCTCCTTCGGATTATAATTTTCAGATTGTAGTTAGAAAAGAGAACTCAAAAGTAGAGAATCGAAGTTGTTTTCACCAAATTTCTTGCTTACAGGTTAGTCAAGGTTGTGATTCTCGTAAGAGCCATGGGAAAAGGCCCTGACAATCTGTTTCCCATTAGTGACCTGCAGGACTTTGGCATGAACAGATGAATGACATGCTGCATAATTCTGTTTTACGGCTTTCCGTTTCTTATAATTATGCAAAATTTTGTGGCTTAACACGCGGAAATAATTGAAATTCTAATCATAGGGAACAAGTAGAAATTTGATTTATAAAAATGTATTTCACATTATTGCATGCTTGTCCAGTTTAGTTTTTCCGTTGATGTAAAACATAATCTTGTTAATATGGACTAGTTTATCAATCTTCTTTCCAAACATAAGGCATGCATATAATTGATGATTTTTCTCTGTTCCCTTGTTTACTTGTCGTTTATGACTAAACAAGCTTTCTTAATATACTTTTGCGGAATGATTTCCGTGCTATACTAAACCAGGTCTCGTAAATGAAATTAAGGGCATCGTCATGGATCTCATCTCCCCTATGGCCTGGTTAGAAGACTAGCAATTTTAACGCATCGACAAGACGGCGGCGATGAAAATGCTGCTTATTGCTTGATTTTATTCTTCATGGATTCATCCTAGACTATATTCTGCACTGCTAAAAAGGTTGGTAGAGCACTGCACAAAAGATGCCTGGCATTTTGAAAACCGTGCTTGGGAGTAGCCTAATTTGTTGGCATCTGAGATGCTTTGCATGCCGACATTCCAGTCACGCTCCATAGATAAGATGGGGACCGTGCCTTCACCAGTTCCACCCAAAATGTAAACATTTCTAGTGGCATATTTTTCTTGGATAGTCCAAAATAGCTCCACATGCTACATTTTGCTGTACTACTCACTCAAAGATAACAATGGGTAAGGTGAAGGGCGAGGCCACTCACAGTCCTTGCAACTTCATCCGGGCCCACCGGTCAGGCACCGTGCCATGGAACAAGCTCCTGCTTAGGTCTCTGCAACATTGTAATATGGAATCATGGTGTTATTATTCTCTTGAGAAACACCTTAATAAGTTTATGGCTTAGACTGAATTTTTTTGACAAGGCTTGGATTAGTTTGACTGGCTGTTTAGTACTTACAGCTGGAGGAGATTAGGGAGATCAGCAAAATCTGGTGGGAGCTGGCCGGTGAAGTTCTGGCCCCTGAGGAATCTGCGAAGATGTTCGGAACAGCGCAAAAGGTATGTTAGAGCACAGAAATATGTCAGCATGATCTGCTCAGTTCTAGTCTAGTAAGATCAATTTTACAGGTATCCCCTAATGTTTTACAAGAAGGTGAGAAGCGCCAAGGAGTCATGCATGCATACATACATCTCAGTGGCATGGCACATGGTATTGTTGTCGAAGGAGCAGTCACACTCCAAGCCGCCGCCGGAGCCACACGGATTGGCGGAGAAGTTCCAATGCGATATTCCCATATTCACCGCGATCCGGCGAAGAGTGCGCACTGCAAGAATTGCAAAAAGGAAAGAAAAGAATCATGAACACGGCTTGAGCACATCCTTCTTCTCCATTACATTTACATCCACTTGTACGCGGAGGAAGGAAGCACACAGCAAAGCAGTAGCCTACAGTACTTGTTGCTACAGGGTTTGCATTCCTTTGGAAGAAAAGATATCCAAGATTCTCGATCTTCCTCTGTTGTTTAGAGATTTTTTTGCATGTATTCTTGAACTAAAGTGAGGCAGTGATTCGTTCTTTTTGCAGAACTCATCTAACAGTCCCAAGCAAAGAAGACCAAAATGGGAGAAGCAAAGGGACGAAAAAAGGGAAGGATGAGGAGAAAAGAGCAGGCAAATTAAGCCTGGGAAGCAAAAGACATGCTCTGCTTATCACAGTCATCTCTCTTTCTAAACCAGCGAGCCGAACGCGGAGGAGAGGGGAGGGGAATCGCCCGATGGCAGAGATGGAGCAATGCATTTGCAGGTGCTGAGCACACGTACCTTCAGCAGGGAAGAGCCTAGAGGTAGGAGGGAGGGCATCAACCCCTGGAGACGAAGAGCCATGGACCTCGGCAAGCAGCCCAAGGAAGAAGAGCAGTCTCCAGCCGCATGCGCATGGCATCCTCCGCGCCCCCATCTCTCTCCTCCAGCTCCAAGGTCCAACCACGCCAGCTGATGTTCCTAGTCCAAGTGGAGCGCAATGGCAGTGGCGAGGTCCGTCTCAGACTCTCGGGAGAGGATGAGTGGAGTGACTTGGCTCCTTTCTATGCAAAAAGGAAGCAGTCCAAGTCCGTCCAGGATCTTTCCAATTTTCCGAGCGAGTGCAGTGCGTCTTTACTTTTCCCTCTCTTCTCCCAGGGGCGCAGTGCGTCTTAACTTTTCTGATTTTCTCCGGCATGGTTCAGGCCCTCAGACTGTGCCCGCATTGCTCCGCGAGTACGCACAGTTGCACTTGTTTTGGTACTGCCGTCCCGTGCCCTGCGCAGAACGTGGACCTGGGTCGGCCGCGAGCTGTGAAAACTCGCAAAAATAGAAGGCCCGCGTCGTCCCAGTACTGTTTTTTTGCCGTATACGACGCTGTGTCGTTGTTGGGCGGGCTGGAGTTTTATTCTCTTGCTTGCTCTTCTTTGGGTCGTTTCTAATTCTGGCCTCTTTTTTCCCCTAATATATTGCCCTGAAACTTTTTAATCATGTTACCTGCCTATGGGAATGAGTTCAGAGAACTGTTTCTGGTTCACATGGAAGAGATTCTCGTGTAAATAGCTATGGATTTTACCCCAGAGGTGCTGCCCGGCCTCATGGGCGTCTTTGTCTTGGAGCATCAGATCTGGCATGTTTTTCTCGCGCAGCATTTATCAAGGTCCCCCAACCCCCTGCGATGCAAATAAAAAAAGGCATTCAGCATCGAGGTCGACATGGGCCGTCGCCGTTGTTGCCGTCTCCATCGCCCGTGTAATGTTGTAGTAGTAATACCTCTTCTCCAGCCTGGCGGCTCGCCCTGGTCCAAGTCAGCCTCTGACCATCTTGGTCAACACTGGGTCCGCATGTGCAAGACATGCCCATGACCACCATCTACACAATCGCCTCACCATCTTTTATTTTTGGAGGGAAAATCACCTCGCCACACAAACTTACCACGATGGCAACTTTTTTTTGGCAACTTGAATTGGTAACCCATATTTTTGAGGGCCCGTTCGGTGTCCGCCCTGTTTTTAATTTGGGTCGGCAGTGCATCTAACGCGCTGACCCATATTAGCCCGTGTGGCCGGCTTGCTGTCGTTTCTCAACAAATATACACACATTTTGTATAGTTTCACAAGTAAACAAATATATCATAGTTTCACAACCCAAATAAATATAGTTTACAAAACCGAGTAAAAATTAAATTGTTTCAAATACATTTAAAAAAAGATACATCTATTGGTTTCAACATGAGCCCACATATATTCAACCAAATCATCTTGCGGCTAAATGTGAGTTTCTGAATCACGCATTTGATGATGAAATTGGATGAATTGTGCAAACGTTGCTGCTCCTCCTCCATGCTCAGGCACAACATTGTCATTCTGAAACTGAAACCCTTGATTGTAAATACATTCTGGACGCCCATCCTCTACGACCATATTGTGCATGATCACACAAGCAGTCATCACCTCCCACAACTTCTTGGTGCTCAAAGTTCTACCAGGATACCGAACAATACCCCATCGAGATTGCAGAACACCAAAGGCACGCTCGACATCCTTCCTAGCACCCTCTTGCTCTTGGACAAATATTTTCCTCATCTCTTCGATAGGGTTGGAGATTGTCTTCACAGTAGTGGTTCACTTAGGATAGATACCGTCAGCTAGGTAGTATCCTTTGTTGTAGTTGTAACCGTTGATGTTAACATTCACCGGCGGGCTATTGGCTTGGGCAAGCCTTGCAAACACCGGCCAACGTTGAAGCACGTTGATATCATTGTGCGATCCGGCCATGCCAAAGAAAAAGTGTCAGATCCAGAGATCTTGTGAGGCCACGGTCTCAAGTATGAAAGTGCAAACCCTGACATGGCCCCTATACTGCCCTTGCCAGGCAGAAGGGCAGTTCTTCCACTCCCAGTGCATGCAGTCTATACTGCCAAGTATCCCTAGGATGCCCTTGTTGGCATTGATCGCCAACAAGCGGGTTGTATCTTCAGCAGTCGGCTCTCTCAAGTACTCAGGGCCAAACACTGCAATCACAACCTTACAGAACCTGTACATGGACTCTAGGCACGTAGACTCGCTCATACAGACGTACTCATCAGTGAGATCACCGGGCACTCTGTGTGCAAGCATCCGGATAACTGCAGTGCATTTTTGATAAGGTGAGAAGCCAATCTTTCTAAGGACATCCTCCTTACACTCGAAATACTTATTGTATCCGATCACCCCCTCTCGAATACGGTTGAAAACATGCCTAGCCATATGCAAATGCCACCGGAATTGGTGATGTTTGAACAGCGGGTTGGCTGTCTCAAAGTAGTCCTTCCAAAGAAGAAAATGGTCGTTCTCTCGGTTGCGATTGCGATTCAACACTGGAGTGTGCCCCGGGATCGAGCCCCGAAACAACGGCCGCTGCCTATTAAGGTGGTCATGGACCAACACAACAGCCACCATCTCCTCATCATCGGATGAGGAATCGTCGGAGTCGCAGAGAAAATTGTGGAAAAAGAACTCGTCGGCGGAGTCCATTTGTACCTTGGGGGCAAACTGTCGAACACTTGTGGGCGTCGTCGAAGAAGTTGGCCGGCGAAGAGACGCGTGCCTCCCGTGGACCAGGTAGCTGGCCTGGCGGCGTCAGGCGAGCGCGGCGACGCAGGGCCACGGGG
>NW_024117280.1:0-10082 GCF_003073215.2 Triticum urartu | reverse complement strand
GCCACCCCTAGGGAGGGAACCCTAGGTGGGGGCGCAGCCCCTCCCCTTCCCCTATATATACTTGAGGTTTGGGCTGCCCAAGACACACGAGTTCCTCTCCTTCTTGGCGCAGCCCTACCCCTCTCCCTCCTCGTCTCTTGCGATGCTTGGCGAAGCCCTGCTGGAGTACCACGCTCCTCCACCACCACCACGCCGTTGTGCTACTGCTGGATGGAGTCTTCCTCAATCTCTCCCTCTCTCCTTGCTGGATCAAGGCATGTGAGACGTCACCGGGCTGTACGTGTGTTGAACGCGGAGGTGCCGTCCGTTCGGCACTAGGATCTCCGGTGATTTGGATCACGATGAGTATGACTCCTTCAACCCCGTTCTCTTGAACGCTTCCGCTTAGCGATCTACAAGGGTATGTAGATGCACTCTCCTTCCCCTCGTTGCTAGATTACTCCATAGATTGATCTTGGTGATGCGTAGAAATTTTTGAATTTCTGCTACGTTCCCCTACAAACAACCCTCCAAATATGACCATGCTTAAGAGAACTAACTTTCGCCATCATATCCCTTTTTAACTTAGCATTCAACAAATCGCCATTGGAAAAATATTTGGCTCTCAAAATTGTTACGCATAAAGAATCCGGATTATCTAGAAGATGCCACACTTGTTATGCCAACATCGTGAGATCAAAGCACTAGATATCATGAAATCCCATACACCCTTGGCTCTTAAGAACACACATCTTCAACCAACCATTCAATGTATCCTCTGTTGGGTTTAGTCCCACATCGGTTGTGGGGGGAGATATAACACGACTTATAAGGGCGGGGTGTCCCCTCCTAACAGGCTAGTCTTTTGGGGGGAGAGGGCCCAATGCCTCTCATAAGTCAGTGTTGCTCTCCGGTTGGGCCTAGTTGACGCATGTGGGTCGGAAACACTGGTGATAGAGGACCCGAGATTGCATAACAATTGATATCAGAGCCCAGGTGCCCGGAATAAATCTCGTTGGACTCACGGGTAGTCGGTCATGGTTGGTGGGCTGGAAACACTGGTGTTAGCGGGCCCATGGGTGACCGATGTGTGAGGGGGAGATTGTTGGGTTTAGTCCCACACCAGTTGTGGGGGGAGACATAACACGACTTATAAGGCCGGGGGTGTCCCCTCCTAACAAGCTAGTCTTTCAGGGGGAGAGGGCCCAAGGCCTCTCATAAGTCAGTGTTGCTCTTCGATTGGGCCTGGTTGACGCATGTGGGTCGGAAACGCTGGTGATAGCAGATCCGAGATTGCGTAACATCCTCTTTTGATTGTCCTCGTCTCGCCACCATTAACACGGCTTCATGTCAGTTATTCCTTCGCAAGTTTGTTTAGGAATTTTGAAGGTTTACATAGCATAAGCGAGAATAGCTTGTACGGCAGATTTGAGGAGAACTTCCTTCCCTCCAATGGGTATCATCTTTATTTCCGTCCATTAGTTCTCATATTAATTCGATCAACGAGATATTGAAGACAATCTGATTTCTCCATACCCATGGAGACAGGCAAGCCCAAATCGCCCAAATATCTATCACTGAGAGCCTCTGTCATGATATAACAAATGGTTCAAATTTGTTCTCGAGTCTCCACTCCCAAACTGGAGCTAAAGAAGATGCTTGATTTTTCCACTCACCAATTGCCCCGGGGCCGCACAATAAGAATCCAAAATCAATTTTAAAGACTTACATTTTGTGAATTAGCTTTCATAAGGATCAAAAAGTCATCAATAAATAGAAGATTGGTAATAGAAGGGCCTCTCTGCAAACCTTAACTCCAGAAATATTAATGCTCTCCTTCGCATGCACTAAAAGAGTAGCTAGACCCTCCCTACATAACAAGAACAGATAGGGAAACAAATGATCCCCTTGTCTTGATCCTCTCGTAGGCTTAAACTCTCACTTTCTTTAGAGTTAAAATGAACCTGATACTCATCAGTGGACACGCACTGCATTATTAAATTGACCCAATTTTCATGAAATCCAAGTTTTAATATAATTTCCTTCAAAACGGTCCATTCAAATCCTTACCCTTTTGGTGTCTTGATACCAGAACGGGGATAATTAAGTTCTATTCGGTTTCTGCGGGATTTTATTTTGTTGGGAGTTGCATGATCACAAGCTCCCGCTCCTTGATTTACTTCTTATTTGAGTTTGTGAAACTCTTTTAATAATCTTGCACCGTACTTTATTTGTGTGTCATGACTTGCTACTCATTATTTATCGTATGTTTCAGACTATGTGTTGTTATGCTTAGTTGAGAATCGTGGATCTAAGTTGAGTACTTTTATAGTTGTCGTATCTTGACCAATCTATCTCTCCATGATTATATATTGCCATGTTCTATATCAAATCTTCTTACGCCATGGTACACACTAGTGCAAAAATTGTTTATATTTCATAGCTTGCACACTTTGCACCCTCCGCTTCTAAAGATATGGTGGGAGCTCTTTCAATTCTATTTTGTCCATTTTGTGTATTCAAAAGCAGAAATTTCAATTGTGGACAAATCTAGGGAGAAAACTCTATATCGAAAGAAACCAAAACATTTTATGTTAACAATCTATTTTACGTTGTCATCAACCATCAAAACTAGGGAGATTAGATCCTCAAAAAAACTAGGGAGATTAGAAGGACAACTTTGTGGGTTTTGTCTTAGTCACAAGTGATTAGGGTACTAATTGTATTCACGAGTATATGAGCAATGTGGAGGATATTTCACCAGGTACCTCCCAAAAGTACGGTAGTCGCACCTGTTTTGTTTGGCAGTGGAACATGACCTATCAAACGAACAAGGGGTACAAGTTTTCAGACCCGTGATGCAGTTAATAACCCTACTCATGATTATATGGGATTGATATTGATGTAGAGCACAATGAGGGTCTCGGCAAGTTGGGAGACAACTCGGCGAGTTCTATATGAGCGATTTAGACGAGATGGCGTGGACCAATCTTAAACCATAAGTTATAAAATAGACACAGTTAACAATTTAACTAGACTATTTTTTCAAAATTACAAAGAGCATCCCAATGTTTCACGTCAAATCAACATCCTTCCTTAAGCCAAAACTTTTCGGCAGAAGAACAATCAATCAATTTGCAGCTTCGAAGAAAAGAAGCAGAGGTTGCATTTCCTTTTCCTCGCACATACTGAGCACTTGAATCCAATCACCAACAACCTGGACAGACCAAAAGCCAGGTCATAGTAAGCGAAAAATCAGGAAAAACCTTCACTTTTAGTAGGTGCAGCGCTTATATCTGGTTACCTCAGCAGTCTGGTCATCATACAGGACCCAGTGCTCGCCATCGATAGCAAAACAGATATAGCGCTGGCTGTAGAAGCAAGCCTGCATGCAAAAACAGCAAACCAGGCCATGTTAAGTGTCTGATGAGTCTGATCGTATCAGTATAACAGGAAACAGATACCTGCATACATCGATCTGTTTTACAAACAAAACACATTTCACTAAGCAGTCTGTAATTTTGGAAGAGCAAGGAGGGGTCTTTTATAGGCCTACCATTGACACCAGGGAGTGTTTGCTCCGTCGACTTGCACCAGGGTAGATAACGCCCAAATCTATCTCTGTCCCAAGGGCAGCCAAAATATGAGGTAGCATGTCCCTCACACTCCCATTTCCAGTCTGCCATCCCAAAGCTAAAAACAAAAGTTAAACGGGTAAGAAGAGATTCATGTTGATCAATAATCCCATTAACAAAAGAGCATACAAGCAGATTTTATAGTTGAATGATCAATTCTGTGCGCAGCAGCAAACGTTTTTTAGTCATCGACGGCCTAGCCCACTAGCCTGCGCTGCAATGGTGGTTTGCTGCTGGTACTTGACTAATAACCCCCCTCCCTCTGTTTTTCTGAAGCCCACCAAACTAGACACTCGACTAGGTTCGATCAGTCCTCCCCCCTACATGGGATGTGCACTGAGCCTTGTATCTGATTCTCGCTTTATTCGTCCTAGGACGACTGTAACTGACCCCCTACCTTTTCAATGAAAAGAAACGCAAGGTCTTTTGCGTTTTCTCGAAAAAAAAAGGTTCGATCAGTCCAAGCTAGCCGCCGACTAGTCAGACACTAAGATGTCTTGACACGGCTTGGTGACTCAAGAACCTTTTCAGCAGGCAAAATCCTAAAAAACATTAAGCAAAGCACTATGCAAAAAGTTAAGAGTACTACATGACCAAATGTCTGTTAGAATCTCCAGACCAAATATATATATATATATATATATATAATAATTACTAATGAAGTATATTAAAAATAATAAAAAGATATAAAAGATTCATCTATGTGGTATATGAGGAGCGGGAGTACGTACTGCCAGGAGTACACAACCATTTTCCTATATATATATATATATATCGAAAAGAAAGACATTTACCAACTGTGAAAACATGAGGGGAACTAGAGAGACTGTGGCTCATATGATTTGATTTTCCACAGCCACCCACATCAGGATCACAAGTTCTGTGGACATCCATCATCACAGCCTTCAAAATATCATCAAATGGATTGCCTGGACAGATCCTCTGTACCATGGAACAAACAATAAACCCAGGCACAACATATCAGCAACCATAAAGTACAGAATACAATAAACCAGTAGAAGAACACAACTAACCATTGCATAATTAAGTGAACAATCATTGATATAATGGAGAAATGATGTATATTTTTGTTGTCTAGACTCTAACCCACAATTGTAGCAGATCATTCTTTCATGGACGTCTGCACCAAATATAGTGTGTGCAATGCAATCCTTGTTTGCACAATCCCATGAGCCACTACAATTGTGCTCGTGAGATTCAGCATGGTAGTCAGCACGATAAGTGTATGAATCATGCATGCGTCTTAAGATTGCCTCCAATACCTCAGATGCATCATTCATTTGTCCCTGATCATGGTCAAAGAGTATCAGATAGACAAAGGAGTCATTTGTAGATAAAGTGATCAGTCCGATAACAAAATGATGTATAAATATGTGTACGCACAAAACTACTATGAAAAAAAGACAGAAATATACCATCCGAATTAACTTCTCAGCGGGGAATGAGATGCTCAAAGCCATCCTCAAAGAAGTAGGTGCAACAGCCTCTCCTTCCCCCTTAGATACTTTGCTCAACTCGGTAAAAATATGACATAACGCACATACAACACAAGAAACAGCGGCAGGATCTCCAACATATTTATAGCGTGACGATGTTTTGAGCAGCTCATCTCGGAATCCCCTTAAATGCCATAATGACTGAATGTAGAGAAGAATAATTGTCATTATGTGAAACAAATCATAGATGCATGTGTCATAAATCGGATAGTTACCTGGATAATCACATTCAAGAGACAACTCTTGTCGTCATCATCACTTTTAAGACCAGACCCATGAACTACTTCCCCATTTGTAATACATGCTGCAACTGTAGTAGAGGGATCATAATCTCAAAAGATTATTGTAAACAACTAAGATGACAAAGAGACTAGGTGGTGTTAATATCGTAGCATACTGTTGGTACGAAGGATACAATTATACATACTGTTGATATCGTAGCTACTATTGGTATGAAGGATACAATTATCGTAGCATACTGTTGATATGAAGGATGCAATTATAAATGTACAACAACAGTAGAGCAATATGGAAGAAGACATAGTATCATAGGTCCTGATCAAACATATATCCGTACAAGTTTTTTGTTTGTTTTTTGCGGCGATATATCCGTATAAGTTGTTGCTTCTATAGATCATTTTAATAGCTTGTAATTGCAGCTCTTACCAGCTTCGTTACATATTGTTGTATTGATTATATTAGAGTCAGTTTGTACAGACTATTTTTTCCCTGAACTAATCTTCTCTATTTCCTAAGGCATCAAAGTTTTGTTTGTGATAAACCAACTCTTATTTATCAGGGTAATACGATATCACGATACAATTAAGCCTTACATAGAATTGTTCAGCATAAACTACTTAAATTACATGGTGGGCACGAGGAAAGCATGTTCTGTGATATATGAATAACAGCTAAGCATCTATAGTGAACTAGCAATAAGAGAACACATTAACACAATATCTGGGTTATTTGTTTTGAGAGAAACACAGCATATGGGTTATTATGATGCTAATTGGTTGTTGAATGGATATATGCACTATCTGTCGCTGTTCAAGGACCAAGATATTAGCTTGTTGAGAAGCAAGAAGGAAATCAGCAGCAAAAAGACAGTACTGGTGTAGCAATGCTTTGGCGCAGGTCTTCTAGGAAACGTCTGTAACAATCGTTATCATCCTGGTCCTGGATGCGTTCAATTTCTGATTGGATTGCGGCAGCAACTGAATATAAAGGTAACAGCTTTAAATATGTTCAGATGAAAATAACAGCAAGAAAATATCTAGCATACAATCCATTTATAACAAGCTTGCGTTTGCCATCCACAGGATAATGTGTGGGCACAGAAAAAGAAAACGGGAATATGTGGACATGGCTATAGTGAACAAGAAAAGGTAAACGATTGTTATACATACTTCAATAACTATTGCAACCCCTCTTCACCAAAAAAGTAGGTTGTTTACATTAACTGAATTTTGGGACATGTCAATGTCCAAAACACATAAATCTCGTGAGCTGGGAGGTTGCAGATGAAAACATGCAAGGTTGTCATGCATGACCATCCTCAGTAATGATTCGGTAACACAATTCAAATATGATCAATTTGCACATAAATCTGTTATAGTATTTCACAATCTTTAAGTTGTGCTCAGGCACTCAATCAATTTTCTGTACTATGAATGACTGTTCATAGAGGTGTTTATATACCATAGTGAGAAAAGAATGCTACCAATTTACTCAACTTAAATGACAAGTACTCTATCACTTCTTGACACTTACGTATAGGAAAGGACACCAATAAACTGCTAGGATTATTGTGATGCTGGTGCAATTTGACATAGCACGCTTCAAAGAAACAAAGTGTCCAGTGTACAGAAGGCACTCACATTCAGAAGGTGCTGAAGTACTTCTGGTTTGTTCTGAAAAATGTTTTGGATTTACCTTCTCCACAGTTTCCTCTGCTTGAGTTTCTTCCTCTTGCTCATCTGGGTGAGCGTCAGTTGTTGAAAGGCTGCAGCCGAAGTCATCAGAATCAAGCTGAGGCTGACTGCAAAAGTTCACATGAACAAATAGACTAAAGCCATTCAAACATGAATGTGCAGAGCCAAAAGGAAACCAGTGATGTTGACAACAAAGATAGTTTTATTGCTGCCTGTATTTGTTCATGTTGCTTATACTGAAGAAGAAGCAAAGCAATCACTATCAGTAACAGAACTTAGAAGTATTTTCTAATCAAAGTTCTAAAGAGTGAAAAGCTAGTGAATAGCATACATTTCCACTGATGCCTCCCTATCTGCACAATTCCCGGAATCATTTATAACCTCGTAGGATTGTTCGAGGCTATCTTTCCTCTGATCAGCACAATGTCCAGTTATGAGTGGCGGCGAGTCGGAGGCAGCCACGTGCTGCTGCTTCTGAAAGTCAACAATTTTCAGTTTGGTTTCTTTGTATCTCTTCATTCCCTGCAGATCTTCCGATACAAGCTGTTTCAACTCGCTCAGGGCAGCAAGAACATCTGTGGTCAGGTGCTCGGAGTCCCTCTGACCAAGATCATAGAGCGCGAGGTCCGACGGTTCCTTAATTTGGATCCCGCGCTCGCACTCGGCGATGATACTCGGGAAGGCAACGATGGCGTCGACATCGTCCATGTCCCTGGAGGCTCCTAGGAGAAGGGTGGCGTAGGAGTGGGCGAGCGCGACCGAGTCCGGCGCAATCTCGGTAGCCCGCCTAGAGGCCTCGATCGCCGACTTGAAATGGCGTGCCCGGATCTTTCTGTCGGCGGTGATTGCGGCGGTCAGCTGTTGCGCGGTGCTGTATGCGTGGAGGAGGATCGGCGGCGATGACCCCAGTCCTCCGAGCTTGTCCACGGCCTTTTGAAGGATCCGAATAGCCTTTGCGTGCGTTCCCCGCCTCATGTGCTGAGATGCATTCTTCCACAGGGCAAGCACAGCCTCTCTGTCGGTGCCGCCCCCGGCCGCCGACGGATTCGGCTGCTGGCGAGAGGCGGAGGAGGGCAGATGTCAGCCCTGCATCTTCAGTTAACAAGTGTATCTCTTCTTCAGTTAACGTCTGGCCCAGATTCACCCTCGACCCGACGATTGGACGGCTCGCGATGCTCGCCGTCTCACTGTACCGTTTCAGCCGGTTCCTGTAGCGTTTCATCTACGGCACTATAGCCGTCACCCTGTGCCAGCTGGGTTGTAGGTTCCTGTAGCGTTTCATCTACGGCACTATAGCCGTTACCCTGTGCCAGCTGGGTTGTAAAGCTCGCTCCCAACGTCTTGTAATGCATCGTTTTTCATGAGACCATTTCATTACTCAAACATATATCTCATAGTAATACAGAAACCCTAGCGGGTGCCTACTTTCCCCATTTGTTCGTGTGATCTAGATCGAATCCTTCCCAATTCCTCAATTAGGGTGTGCCAATTGGTATCATGAGCGTAGGTTTTCCTCGGTGACGCAGCAGATCGGAGCTGCGGCGGTGATTTCCCACCCTTCCCTCCCTCTTTCGTCGACGGCGACGGTGTAGGTGGCGTTGGCGGCGGTGTAGGTGGCGCTGGTGGCGGTAGACCCATTCGTTGGCACCACGTCGAGCTTGACTTGTCTGAGCAAATCGCTCACTCGGTAAAATCCCAGGTCGGCGGCGTGTGGTGCTGTTCTGGTGGCGATCTCGAGCGGCGGCGGCAGGGTTGAGTATTCAGATCCGATTCCCGGGCAAGTCCTGGGGGTAAAATTCCCTTCTGAATTACTTAGCCAAGATGGGGCGTGGCAAGGCCAGTATCGACGAGTCGGAAATCGCCGAACTCCTGGCCATGAAGGGCGAATTTCTGCAGCACCGTGACGAAACCGCAGAGCTGCGTGGCGAAGTCGATGACCTCTGCAAGGATGTGCACAACATCAGCCTCAAGCAGGACACCATGGTCTCGGTGATGGACGGGGTCCAACAAGCTATATCCTCGTTGAACACTCAGCTCACAACCATGGCAGATGTACTCAAAACATTGACGGCCACTGGGGCCTCGACATCATCACCCGCGGGCCAACCAGTTTCTGAACATCAGCAAGCGAACAAGGAAACGCTGCACCAGAAGACAGGCAACTGACAGAAGAACTAAGAAAAAGACTGGCCTTGGAACAAGAGAAAACCCGACAGGTAGCGTCTGAAATCCCTCCCCACTTGGCACCTATTCAAGTGCCCAGACACTCAGCTCCCCCAGGGTTTGGAACTGTGACGCTCTCAATTCAATCGTACACTAATCATACACGCAAATGTGTATGATCAAGATCAAGGACTCATGGGAAGATATCACAACACAACTCTAGACACAAATTAAAATAATACAAGCTTTATATCACAAGCCAGGGGCCTCGAGGGCTCGAATACACAAGAGTCAGCGAAAGCAACAATATCTGAGTACATACATGAGTTAGACAAGTTTGCCTTAAGAAGGCTAGTACAAAAGCAACAACGATCGAAAAGGCAAGGCCTCCTCCCTGGGAGCCTCCTAACTACTCCAAGTCGCCAGCCGTCGTCACGTAGTAGTAAGCACCCTCGGGGTAGCAGTAGTCTTCAGTAGTGTCATCTGGCTCATTGGATCCGTCATCTGGTCGCAACAATCGGGTATGGGAGAAAAAGAGATAGCAAAGCAACCGTGAGTACTCATCCAAAGTACTCGCAAGACTTACATCAGATCTAAACTAAGTATGCATCTGTATCAAACGAATGGGTTGTATCTGTGGACTAAACTGCAGAATGCCAGAATAGAGAGAAGGCCTAATCCTATCGAAGACTAGCATCTTCTGGAAACCACCATCTTGCAGCAATAGGAGGGAGTAGAGTAGCATAAAGTAGAGTAGTAGAAGTGTTATCAACTCGGCCAGAGATCCTTTCTCGACTCCCTGCGAGAAAGCAATCCCAGAGCCATACTATCCAGTTATCATCTCATATCCAAGT
>NW_024117279.1:0-8720 GCF_003073215.2 Triticum urartu | reverse complement strand
ATGGAACTCATCCCCGACACTTTGCTGGATCGGAGTCCGGGGATCGTCATCGAGCTGAACGTGTGCTAGAACTCGGAGGTGCCATAGTTTCGGTGCTTGATCGGTCGGGCCGTGAAGACGTACAACTACATCAACCGCGTTGTGCTAACGCTTCCGCTTCCGGTCTAAGAGGGTACGTAGACAACACTCTTCCCTCTTGTTGCTATGCATCACCATGATCTTGCGTGTGTGTAGGAAAATTTTGAAATTACTACGTTCCCCTACACTGGCACCATCAGGGCACAGATTCTCCACCTGCGGCATTTCCACAAACATGTGGCCTGCGGCCGGCGGAGACCAGTCTGCCGAGAGAGGATAAGCCTAAACATCTGCAACTTGTTTGAGACCACATGAACCCATAACTGAGCAATCGATCAAAGGACAGGATAGCCATGAAATGGCAAGGAGGAGGCACTGCCACCTGTGCCGTCTGGACGGTTCCCGGAGCACGCGGACGCGGCAATGGCATAACGACAAACACCTTGTGCTCTTCTCCAAGTGGCACGCGGGCATCCATCGCCGTCCAAAACCAAACGCCGTCGCCGGATCCCCGACTGACCGCATGAAGCAGTTCCACGAGCTCATAAACAGGTCGGGCTACTGTTCTGCCACGAGCATGAGTACACGACACCGTCTCACACACACCGCCTCCCACCAGCTAGCTAGGCGATAATGCGCGTTTAAGGAGAACCGAGAACGCGTGGAGACTCTTGTATGTCACCGCGGCAGTGCAAGGCACCACCGCGTAACTGCCAGTTGGCTGTGCCAAGCGTGAGTGCATGCGTGTGACAGCTGTAAGCATGTGTGTGACCGGTGTGAGCCAGAGGGGACGAGGGGTACTTAACCTCGCGTGAGCATTGTAGCAAACAGGCTGTTATTCAGTAAACTGAAATTCTCTCCCACCTCTCTCTGTCTCTCTCGCTCACCCCCTTTCTCAAGCCAACCTCATCCCCTTTCCCCTCACCTACCGTCGCTGGTCCTCCCTGATCTAGATCGGGGCGTGACATTTGGTTATCAGAACTATCGAATCCTGCCGAAATTTTTCTCCGCTGCTTCCACAATCTCTTGGCCTTGATCCGTAACACCCATCGCCACGGGTGCGAGTTGCTCCGGCAAATCGCCCAAAATCCCCGGCGGGGTTGGATCGGCTTGGAGCGGAACAACGGCGCCGTCCAAACCCTCGGTTCAGACGCGACAGCTGCTGTCCGCCATGGACGACAACACCAACACGCTCAAGGCGCTCATGGAGACCTTTCTCTCGCGTCTCGATGAGCAGAAGGCCGACAACGAGAAGCGACTCGAGGTTCAGGCCGCCTTCAACGTGCAGGTCGCACAAGATCTGCGGGCGTTGTCCAAGTAGGTGGATCTCACCCAGGCCGACATCGACGAGACGCGCAAGGCACTCGAGAGATCGCCGTCGCCGCGTGGATCGGGACAGGGCGCCGTCCTCAACCCATCACCACCTCCACCCCCGCCGTCGCCTCTGCGCCCTCCACCTGTCCACCAACAACAGCAGGGACTGCCACCGTCCCCACGCCTCTCGGATCAGCGCCCGCCTCTGCTTCAGGCGCCGCACCAACAGCAGAGCGAGCCGCATCTCTACCAACACCACGACACCTACATCAAGCTGCCCAAGCACGATTTTCCGCGCTTTGATGGCACGTCGCCGTACCTTTGGCTGGATCACTGCCGCGCCTACTTCGACCTCTACCGCGTACCACCATCGAGCTGGGTGACCATGGCGACGCTGTACATCAAGGGCCAGGCCGCTCACTGGCTCCAGGCATTTCATCAAACACATGGTGGCCTGGGCTGGGAGGCATTCCGCGCAGCGATCATCGAGGAATTCAGCGCTGACGAGTTCGAGCTGGAGATGCACAAGCTTCTCCAACTTCGGCAGAACGGCACCGCCAGCGAGTACCGCCAGGTGTTCGAGAGCCACATGTACCACCTCCTGGCGCTTGACCCGTCGCTCTCCCCAAAGTTCTTCATCACACAGTTCTTGTTGGGCCTTAAGGATGAACTGTGCACCGTGGTGCGTCTGCAAGCCCCCACCAGCATCACGCGCGCGTCCATCCTTGCTCGCATCCAAGAAGAGGAGCTGAACACGCCACTAGCGCGGCCGCGACCACAACCCCAAGGCCGCGCACCTCTAGTGCCACCAGCGCCACCAGCACGCTAGGGCGCCGCGCCACGCCAACAGCCTGATGACTACGCGCGCGAGCGCCAACTCAAAGAATTTCGTCGCGCCAACGGTCTCTACTTCAAGTGCGGCGATCGATACAGCCGTGAGCACCGCTGCAATCCGCAGGCGCAGTTGCTCACGATCCAGGTCGGCGCGTTTGGCGAGGTGCTCACTGATGACGCCGTGCACGCACTCGACTTGCTCGACGCATCGGCGCCTGCCGTTCCCTCTCCAGAGTGCTGCACCATCTCTGCGCACGCGCTGGACGGCTTGGAAGCGCCCAACGCCATTCGTCTCCGCGCCCTGGTGGGCAACCAGGTGATGCTGTTGCTGCTGGACTCTGTAAGCACGCACATCTTCATCAACAAATCCTTCGTCGAATGTGTCGGCACTGAGACCCAGGAGATCGCTACCCTGGACGTGCGTGTGGAGAACGGCGATCGCCTCACCTGCTCGCGCCAAGTCCCAGAGCTCAAGTGGTGGATGCAGGGCCATACATTCTCAACGCCGATGTGCGAGCTCGACACCGGCGCCTACGACGGCATTCTGGGCATGGATTGGCTGGAGAAAAACAGCCCGATGACATGTCATTGGCAAGAGAAGTTCATCTCATTCCTCCACGACGGCGAGTTGGTCACCCTGCAAGGTGTTTGACCCAAGACAACACCAACGCTCGCAGCTGTTCAGCCGGCCAAGCTCTGCAAGCTGATCACGGGCAATGACATCTGGGCTATGGCCATGATGGAAATGCAACCCCCCAGACCCAAGTCGCGCATTCCTTCGCAGACGCTGATCAGCGACTTATTGGAGGAGTTTGCTGATGTCTTCGCCACGCCTACTGGTCTGCCCCCTCATAGGCAGTATGATCACACAATCACGCTGGAAGAAGGAGCTCAGCCTACAAACACTCGACCCTACCGTTACTCGCCACTGCAGAAAGACGAAATAGAGCGCCAAGTGAAGGAAATGCTCGATGCCCGCGAGATCACACACTCTGTCAGTCCGTACGCTGCTCCGGTGCTGATAGTGAAGAAAAAGGATGGGACATGGCGGTTCTGTGTCAACTACAGGCGCCTGAACGACATCACAGTGAAGAACAAGTTTCCGTTGCCGATCGTAGATGAGCTCCTCGACGAGCTAGCCGGCGCTGCCTTCTTCTCCAAGCTCGATCTACGAGTAGGTTATCATCAAATCCAAATGCGAGAAGAGGACGAACACAAGACTGCATTCAAAACCCATCACGGGCATTTTCAGTTCCGCGTGATGCCGTTCGGCCTGACAAATGCGCCTGCAACATTTCAATGCTTGATGAACGCGATCTTCGCCAAGTATACCCGTAAGTTTGTCATAATTTTTCTTGACGACATCTGGGTTTTCAGTGAGACGTGGGAACACCTGGAGCATCTCCGGCTCGTCCTGAGCCTGCTTCGTGAGCGCCAGCTCTATGCCAAGATGTCGAAGTGTTCCTTCGCCCAAGACCACATCGATTACCTCGGCCACGCCATCTCCAAGGAAGGGGTCGCAACAGATGCAGAGAAACAGAAGCCATGGCTCAGTGGCCTACACCAACAAAATGCAACAGAGTTGCGCGCATTCTTGGGGCTCACTGGCTACTATCGAAAAGGATGGGACATGGCGGTTCTGTGTCAACTACAGGCGCCTGAACGACATCACAGTGAAGAACAAGTTTCCGTTGCCGATCGTAGATGAGCTCCTCGACGAGCTAGCCGGCGCTGCCTTCTTCTCCAAGCTCGATCTACGAGTAGGTTATCATCAAATCCAAATGCGAGAAGAGGACGAACACAAGACTGCATTCAAAACCCATCACGGGCATTTTCAGTTCCGCGTGATGCCGTTCGGCCTGACAAATGCGCCTGCAACATTTCAATGCTTGATGAACGCGATCTTCGCCAAGTATACCCGTAAGTTTGTCATAATTTTTCTTGACGACATTCTGTTTTTCAGTGAGACGTGGGAAGAGCACCTGGAGCATCTCCGGCTCATCCTGAGCCTGCTCCGCGAGCACCAGCTCTATGCCAAGATGTCGAAGTGTTCCTTCGCCCAAGACCACATCGATTACCTCGGCCACGCCATCTCCAAGGAAGGGGTCGCAACAGATGCAGAGAAACAGAAGCCATGGCTCAGTGGCCTACACCAACAAAATGCAACAGAGTTGCGCGCATTCTTGGGGCTCACTGGCTACTATCGCAAGTTTGTGCCCCACTACGGGATCATTGCAAAGCCCCTCACACTGCAGCTCACCAAGAAGGGCTTCGAGTGGCCAGAGACTGCGCAGCGCACCTTCGACACACTCAAGCAGGCGATGGTGACCACGCCAGTACTCGCCCTCCCAGACTTCGACAAGCCCTTCATGATTGAGACGGACGCTTGCAACACTGGCATTGGCGCAGTGCTGGTACAAGAAGGCCACCCCATCGCTTACTATAGCAAAGCGTTGGGAGTGAAGAACCAGAAATTGTCAACATATGAGAAGGAATTCTTGGCAGTTATGATGGCGGTGGACAAGTGGCATTCGTATCTTCAGCGCGGGCCGCTCACAATCCTCACAGATCACAAAAGTTTGTGCTCTCTCGGTGATCAGCAGCTGGTGACTGACGTCCAGCGCCGTGCAATGTCAAAGCTGGTTGGACTGCAGTTCAAGTTTCAGTATAACCGCGGCATCGACAATGGAGCTGCGGACGCGCTCTCCCGTGTGGGAAGCCACTTCAGCGCCAACGCCATGTCCCTGTGTCAGCCCGCGTGGATCCAGGAAGTGGCCAATTCCTACGCCACTGATCCAGACGCGCAAGAACGACTGCAATAGCTTGCGCTGCACAGCCCAGATGATGACGAGTACGAGCTGTACCGAGGCCTCATTCGGCGTCAGGGCCGGCTGCGGATTGGCGCAAACACCGCTCTCCGCACAAAGCTCATCAACGCGATGCATGACAGCGCCGTGGGAGGCCACTCTGGAGCAACGGCCACCTACCACCGAGTCAAGAAAGTGTTTGAGTGGAAGGGACTGAAACAATATGTCGACGAGTTCGTGCGCTAGTGCCAGGTTTGCCAGCAAGCCAAGCATGAACTTCGCAAGTTCGCGGGCAAACTGGCACCGCTGCCGATCCCCTCCGCACCCTGGCAAGAGCTGACCATGGATTTTGTCAAGGGACTGCCAAAGTCTGAAGGCTACGACACAATCATGGTGGTGGTTGACCGTTTCACCAAGTTCGCTCACTTCGTGCCCTTGCGGCACCCGTTCACGGCAACACAGGTGGCACGCGTGTTCTGGGACAACGTCGTCAAGCTCCACGGCATTCCCAAATCCATCGTCAGCGACCGCGACAAGATCATCACTAGTGCACTGTGGCACAAACTGCTCGCCGGCGCGGGCACCAAGCTCCTCTACTCCACAGCGTACCACCCTCGGAAGGATGGCTAGAGCGAGCGTGTCAATCAGTGCATGGAGATGTACTTGCGCTGTGCCGTGCACGACACTCCCAAGCAATGGCGCTGTTGGCTTCCCGCTGCAGAATTCTGGTACAATTCCTCTTTTCATTCCTCACTAGGTTGCTCTCCCTTCAAAGCGCTGTACGGAGTCGAAGCCAACGAGGGGAGCATGGTCACCTGGCCGGCATCCCAACCAGCCTTGCCGGACGGGGAGCAGTGGGACTGGTCCTTGCATCAGGAAAACCTGCGCGCACATCTGGCACGCGCGCAAGTCAAGCACAAGAAGTTCGCGGACCTGAATCAAATAGAGCGGGCCTTTCAGGTCGGGGGGCAAGTTCTTCTGAAACTGCAACCATATGTTCAGAAGTTTGTGGCGAGCCGCCCCTGCCCCAAGCTGGCGTTCAAGTTCTTTGGCCCTTTCTCTGTCATCGCCAGAATTGGACCTGCAGCATACAAACTGGACCTCCCTACTGACAGTAAAATCCACCCCGTGTTTCATGTCTCGCAGTTGAAGCCTTTCACCCCCAACTACAGTCCGGTGTTCTCTGAACTTCCGGTCACTACTGATCTGTCCACTAAGGAGACAATACCAATGGACATACTTGATCGCAGAATGATGAAAAAGGGCAGCACACCCGTGGTTCAACTGCAAATAGCCTGGGACACAGTTCCTCCGACGATCACCTGGGAAGATTACGACGTGCTTCACCGGCGATACCCGCACGCAAGCATCTGGGAAGACGACGCAACAGAAGAAGAAGTGCGCTCTCAAGGAGGGGAGAATGTCACCGCGGCAGTGCAAGGCACCACCGCGTGACTGCCAGTTGGCTGTGCCAAGCGTGAGTGCATGCGTGTGACAGCTGTAAGCGTGTGTGTGGCCGGTGTGAGCCAGAGGGGACGAGGGGTACTTAACCCCGCGTGAGCATTGTAGCAAACAGGCTGTTATTCAGTAAATTGAAATTCTCTCCCACCTCTCTCTGTCTCTCTCGCTCACCCCCTTTCTCAAGCCAACCTCATCCCCTTTCCCCTCAGCTACCGTCGCTGGTCCTCCCTGATCTAGATCGGGGCGTGACACTGTGCTGCGTGCGGAGAGAGGTGAGAGGTGGACGGACGGAGGCGGGCAGGCTGCAGCCGGCAGAGCTCCGGCGAGTGGCGTTGTATGGAAAGGAGGAGTCGACCGTGGTCTCGGGAAAAAGACCGTGGCCGTGGGAAAGAGGACGCTGGGAAGAGAAAACCAGTAGAGTGATGTTTGCACATCAGGCCCTCGAGCTATTCTGAATTTCATTCCATTTGATATTTCTTCTTTCTTTAGCCATTTTTTTTCTCGTTTCAACTCCGGTAGCGGTCTACTCTCTCCACCCCTACATTACTGTCAAAAACACTCTTATATTATGAAACGGGAGGAGTACGTGATTTCATTCGGTGAACCGATTTGCTTGTTTAACACTTTTTCTTCTTCTTCTCTCGTTAGAATTGTTGCCGTTTTATTGAACTATCTCCGACATATCCGAGTTCAAAGCATCCAAAAATACAACCCAGAGGTTCGTTAAACCAAGTTTTGCACAAACGCTGATGACAACCTACCCTGGCTAGGTGGTGCTTAGTCGATCGTTAGACCCGCCTGATCTTGATCTCTTCCGCTGAATGGAGCAGCAAACTTGATCTACCCAACTATAGGGCCGTGGAGGGACATGTTCGTCTCCACAGAAGAGATGGTGTTAGCTGCCTCCTTACTATCAGACTCCAGAACAAACTTTAACACCAACTTGATCACTCTATGACATGCCAGGAGCTCCGCCGTCTTCAAGTCAATTACCAGGGGAGGGGGCGGGTGGCGTGCACTTGGCACGAACGTACCATGGTGGGCAGAACCGCCCCTACACCACCTTTGCCCAGAGTTACGGCATTGCCCCTCGAGTGTTTGCTTCAAACCAACCCTCCTCCGTCCACCTCGAGGTTGTCCTCTGGATTGAAGGGACTAAAAGCAAATGCGGAAGAACATACTTCATTGCATCCCAATTGATCTATCAATAACATTGTTTAGCTACTGACTAAATCAAAAAACATAAAATTCAGTTACACACCGCAAGGCCCAAAGAAACTATCATGTGAAGCATCCTTGACATATGTAAAAAAGAGACATCTTCTATCAAGTAAATAGATGCAAACACTTTGATGTATCGAGAACGTAGGTATCCTGCATGCCATGTGTCGCTCTCCCGTGCATCTCGCGCTCTACCAAAAGTGACATCCATCAATGTTTCCTAGGGGGCTCTCTTTAACACGTTTCTTTACAAGACAAACGTCATGGGCCTCAATGGAGATATGTGCTGGTCAGTTTCCTCTAATATCTGCATTGGCGCCGTGACAATAACACAATTGTAGATATGATATCTAGCTTAGCAGTTGATTTCCGTAGATAGAAGTTACATTCTGATTTCGGTGTAAGCCACCAGAGATCCAAGTGGATTGTGTAAACATCGATTGAATATAAGAGGTTATATATAGAGCCCAACACCAAAGAAACAAGATAAAGAAATGAAAGCATGTGTCAAATATGACAGCAAGGTACACAACTCATGGCACAATCAGGAGCACAGATTCTCCTCCTGCGGAATTTCCACAAACACCTGGCCTGTGGTCGACGGCCAGTGGAGACCACTCCACTGAGAGAAATTACCCTGCCTGAACATCTGCAACTTGTTTAAGACCACACGAACCCATGACTGAGCAATCGATCAAAGGGCAGGGCAGGACAGCCATGAAATGGCAAGGAGGAGGCACTGCCACCGGTGCCATCTGGAGGGCTCGCGGTGCACGCGGACGCGGCAATGGCATAACAACAAACACCTTGTGCTCTTCTCCAAGTGGCACGCGGGCATCCGTCGCTGTTGAGAACCAAACGCCATTGACGGAGCACCGACTGACCACGTGAGGCAGTTCCATGAGCCCACGAACAGGCTGGGGCCACGGTTCTTCCACCAACACGACGCCGTCTCACTCACACCACCTCCCACTAGCTAGGCGATAGCGCGCGTGTACGGAGACC
>NW_024117278.1:0-8080 GCF_003073215.2 Triticum urartu | reverse complement strand
GACGCCCGCGCTTCCTGTAGGAGCAGCAATCAGTCCGTGGAGCTCCAGCACTACTTACTGCCCTTGCAGCCATTGGTGTGTTTCGTCGACGATACCTATTCTAGAATAACGGTGCGTCCTTTGTCTAAATTTTTGTGCGGCTGCTGGTATCGACAGTCCTATTTACACCGTTCAGCCCAGTTGAACCTATGACTAGTCTCGCGGCGATGGGTGTATGCAGCGTATGACTTGACTTGTCGAGAAAATGATATATGGCCTTGTTGGATTCCGTTTTGAGTCTTGAGCTTGAACGATCTTCGCTGAGGTAGACCGAGAGGTTGTCGCGTTGCTTCAGTGTGATCCCACGGTGACAGATGCAGATGAAATGTAGCAGGAGGTCAGGGTCTCCTCACCTAACGCTGGTACTACTCTGGAGTGGTGACCGGGGCGTGTGAAGTTTTACCGCCACCCATTTATTCCACATACTAAACTCAGGTTGCCTGCGTCCACGTTTCATACCCGATGGCAGTAGAGTAGAGTAAGAGGTGGTAGCAGGTCTGAATTTCGCGTTTGTGGTTGAGTTGTAACGGAGTCTTGCTTTCTTTTTTCAATTGGCATATGCCATGGTCTTCCTCCACACGTCAACCGTCCGGCCGTCCCTTTCCCGTCTTATTATTCCGTGAGCGAAAAAAAAACGCTTTCATATTCTCCCACACACAATCTCACTGCCTACGCAAAGCGCATTTGACGATTCCGTGGGAACATTCCCGGAGCAGGCTAATTTGCTCCGTGTGTCTAAAGTAAGTGCATGTTTCAAATGTGCCTTCGAATATGAATCGCACAAACATGGCCCTGTCCTTAATTGAACAGTAAAGCTATCACAGCATCTACAACCGGACCATCCAAGGCACCTCAAACTGTCTCTATATATGTCCGGGTTATTTGGCATCTTCAAAACCCAGTCCATTCGTGGGGATGGTCCGAACACGTCCATCATGTCGGGGCGCACGTTGGCCTACCATGTCTCCACCGTGTCCCATAAATACCCCATTTCGGTTCAAACTCTAGTCAAAGTCCACACTCTTCTCAACCGGTTTGTTTACATTGTCCGTTGTCTCACTGCACGTCCTTGTCCCATCCCCTGCGCCATGGTCAGCTACGGCAATGGTTTCGACAACGTGTCCGATCCAATCGAGTGGGCGATGCTCCTTAAGGAGGATTTCCAGCTCATCCACTCTGGATGACGACGAGCTCGCACTTCGCATTGCCCTCGTTCGGTCGCAAATGGATAGGGGCGACAACTCGAGCTCTACGGCCTCCCCGGGTGGCCCGGAGGGGCAGCTGTTCGCGCCCTCCCCGGTTAGGCAGCGGGGCGACCGGTGCTGCCTGACACCTCTAGGCCCTGCTCCTCCCTGGCAGCGTTGGGTGCTCGTGCCCGCATCGCCGAGCCGCGCCCGCGGTTGCCAGCCTCCTGCCGGTCCGCCTACGGGTCCTGCAGATCCACGTTGGAGCTGTTTTCGCCCACCGCTGAAGACGACAAGATCCTTCGCGATGTCATCCGCCTCGGCGAAGACGAACGCCCGCCAACACCACCTCAAAAATGCGATGGCACTCCGGATCGGAATCGAGGAGTCCGAGAGCCTCGCGGGGCAAACTTTTTTTTTTTTTGTAAATCAGATGTATATAGACATGTTTTAGTGTGTTTGTTCATTCATTCAAGTCCGTACGTAGTCCATATTGAATATCCAAACATCTTAGGGCATGTACAATGGTGCTATCTTAGGAGTGCCACGTAGGATAAATGATGAGGTGGAGGAGAGAGAACTCATAAGAAAAGGTTTGTCTTCTCTTATTTAAGATAAAACAAGAGATGATCTCTTAGTACAATTTGTCTCACCATGTTTTAAGGAATTGCTAGTTATTGGAGATAAGGCTAAGATATAAGCCATTATAGACATACTCTTTTGTCATCACTAAATTACATGCAAGATTTAAGATAAGACTATCTTATCAATCATTGTACATGCCCTTATATCTGTGAAAAAAGGGAGTAATAACTACTAGGCGAAAAACTTAAGAATAATAACAAGAAAAAACAAAAGGGTCGATTTTCCCGTGAAAAAGAAACGGGAAAAAGGCAGAGGAAAGGGGAGTGCGACCCGGTATAAGAAAACCGAACGGAAGAGCCGAAATGGATGGCGACTTGGATGCGCGAGTAGAAAAAGAGAGGAGGCAGAGAGAGAGAAGAGAGATAGGGAGAGGGTGGCTGCATCATCACCACCACCTCGGAAGTCCTTGGCGAGCGTGCGTGCGAGCTGTGGGAGGGTACGGTTTTTTCAACTCCCCCTCACCTCTCTCCCCTCTCCCACCACCGCCACCTACCCCGCGCCGCGGCGGCGTCAGCGGCGGCAGCGACGGTACGGCTCCCCCCTTCCATTCCCCCCCTGTTCGATTTCGGGGTCTCCTCCCCTCCAGTCGATCGGAGCTCCTGGCCAGTCGACCTTCTCCTTTTGCCTGATGCGGAAGAGACTTTGGGGATGCCGCGCTGCCGGGGCGGCGCGAGTCTTCCGCGGGTTTCGTTCGGGCGGATTTGGGGCTGTTTGTTTAGCCCCTTGCCGACGCGTTTTGGTGGGATGGAGTGATTCTTAGAGCTCAGGGGTTTAGGCCGGCGGGCGAATATACTCGTGTCGCGTGATTTGATTTGATGGTCGGCTCAGTCCCGATCTCCTCCGCTGCCGGTGAGGCGCCCTGTCCAGATGCGGATTGAAGCGGCTGGGTAGGGGTTTTGGTTGGTTTTGGGTCAGCACACACCCAGATCGAGCCCCGTTGGCGTTGGGGATTCTGCTGTCTGATTTCCATTTCTCCTGCTAGGATTTCTCCTGTTTAGGATTTTTGATTGGTTGGTCGGATAGATGGCTGGGTTTGGCCAGAGCGCTATGATGATCTTCTTGGGGGTTTGTAATCAGACGAAGGTAGTAAAACCAGTAGCACTTGCGTTAGGGGGTTGGGCCGGGATTCTCTTTTTTTGTTTTTGAGCATAAATGGAATAGGCTTTTAGCAAATCATTAGCGGATCAAAAGAGCTTATGGCAAAAATTAATGATTACATGGACTGATTGGGTACTGAACATGTCTTTACTCTGCCATACATAGACTGTCATCATTCATCAGCCACCATGTTCTGTATTGATGGAAATGCTAAATACAGTATGTTGGACAGAAAATATATGCTATGTTTAGAAAGGAGGAACTCGGTGCTAATTAGTATCTGTTTTGCTTGTTGATGCCATGCAGGTTGTGATGAAAAGCTGCATCTGTTAAGGGACACAAGTTCTGCTACCGAGTTCGACATGGGTTCAGGAAACCTGATGGTGAAGAAGGTGGTGAGGCCCAGCTCTTTTGACCTTGACATACATCTTGACAAAAGCTGGAAGGAGGATGTGACCTGCCCAATCTGCCTAGATTACCCCCACAACGCAGTCCTCCTGAGGTGCACGTCTTACGAGAAGGGTTGCAGGCCGTTTGTGTGCGACACCGACCAGACCCGCTCAAACTGTCTTGAGAGGTTCAAAGGTGCTTATGAGCTACCTGCCAATGTCAAGGTCTCGTCTATAGCTGTGGCCCCTCTTGATAGCATCCACATCGTGTCATCTCACGCAAACAACCGCCCAAGTTGCCCATTGTGCAGAGGTGATGTTATCGGGTGGATTGTGATCAGCGAGGCTCGTCTGCATCTTAACCAGAAGAAGAGATGCTGTGAAGAGGATTGCTGCTCCTTTACTGGCAACTTCAATGAGCTTCAGAAGCACACACAGCAAAAGCATCCAGATTCACGCCCTTCAGAAATCGACCCTGCCAGGCAAGTTGATTGGGACAACTTCCAGCAATCTTCTGATATCGTGGATGTCTTGAGCACGATACATGCACAAGTTCCTAATGGTATCGTTCTCGGAGACTATGTCATTGAGTATGGGGATGATGATACTGGAGACGACTATGAAGTGCTCCACAGGGTTAGGAGGAAGTGGTGGTCTTTTATTTGTTGCAAGGCATTTTGTAGATATCCAAGAAGCCGAAGAAGAGGGAGAGGAAGGGACAGTAGAGGAAGTGGAAGGAGGAACAGCAATCAGGCTCATCTGGAGAACTTCAATCTCGAGGTTCCGACACAAGCTGTTGACCTGAGGGAACTCAGATTTGATGAAATCGATGATGAGTACATTGTCACAGGGGCCGTACCTAGTATGGCAACACCAGGAAGAATGGCCAGTTTCCATTACAGGTCAGTATAGACAATCTGCTATTCCCTGCCATAGTTATTGGGCTTATATTGTAACCGCATGCTCCTAAAGATGTTCTAAGATGGACAATTATAAGATGTTTTAACCTTTTTTTTCTGAAACGGATGTATATAGGCGCGTTTTAGTGTGTTTGTTTGTTCATTGAAATCTGTATGCAGTCCATATTGAAATATTCAAAACATCTTATAATTCGGAACGGAGGGAGTATCCAATAGCTGCATACCAGTCCAAACCTTCACCAATATGACTGCTTCCCTTGTACTAACCATCTTCTCCTATCTGTTCTGTATGCATGAGCAGCTGTTTAGGACTTCAGATTTAGCTGCGAATATAAATTTTTTGTGAGGATTTTATGCTGCAAGTAGTAGTAGTTTGAGGCTAACCATCAAATTCAGCATGACTGCCGCCTCCCGCCTTATATAATTTCCTTTCTTATAACAACCTTGATTGAGTTATCTTCTTTCTCTTTCAACTGTGACTCTTTCTAATGTATGATACTTTCTCCAGGGATACAAGATATGGTCGGTGATCGGGCGTACTACTTAACAGAACCAGCTGATAAAGAAAAAGTATTTGCAGCCGCGATGTGATGCCGCAGCCTTCAGGAAACTCCACCCCCTCCCCATTTTTCGTTTCTTTTCCCGCCCGGGTCGTTGCTAGGCGCCGCTCCAGCCCGGACTTCCTGTGCATAAAAAGTAGCAACAGAAACCCTTCGCCGCCGTCCTCGTTCGTTTGCAATAGATTTTCATTTACCGTAGCTTCCATTCTGTATATATTTAGCACCCATCTTATACAGTGATGCCGGTGAAAAGCCTTTTTTCTCTTTTTTGGAAATGAAATGAATGTCGGGTGATGCTGCAGCCGCGGCTCACCGGCCCAGCCGTGGTTACAGTTTCTGAATTTGGTTGGTGGTCTCTGAGACGACACCGGGCGCGTTATCTGTCAGGTGAGGAAGCTTCCAGCTTCGAACAAGTGCCTGAAGAGTCACACGGGTGCGGTGCAAATGCGCAATGGCCTGGTTGGTGCAGCACCCACACGAAATTGCCCTTTGCCTGTGCTGCTGCAGGCACTGTAAGCAACGGGGGGCAGCTTGATTGCCTGAATTCATTTGCATGTCGTGTGGTGCTGCGTCTCGCATCTGGTTTAAGGCGCTGATGAGGACAGGTGCGTGTCGGCGGTGTGCGTGCTGATGATGGAATCTCACTTTTGGGTCACGTGCTGGTTCGGGGCTCCGGGTCTATCCGTACACGTTCTGATGGCACGCGTGATGTGCGTGCTGCGTCGTGGTGCAATGCATACGCGCTCTGTGGTTGACTTGGAGCCTGACCAGGATTGTAGTACGTACTAGTAGTGTACACGATGCCGACCGTGGGAGTTCTTTAGATCACCTGTGGCCACATGACATGGCGACGTCCCCTCCTTGACATTTTTAACATAAGAATGGTTCATCTTATCCTGATCAGCGGAGCGGCGGGTCGGGGCATATTTGGCTGATGGCGATATCTGAACCGCCAAGCAGTTTGCATCTAGTCTAGTACCCCCTCCGTTCTCAAATATTTGTCTTTCTAAACATTTCAAATGGATACAACATACGGATGTATCTAGACATATCTTAGAGTGCAGATTAACTCATTTTGCTTCGTATGTAGTCACTTGTTGAAATGTTCAGAAAGACAAATATTTGGGAACAGAGGGAGTAATAGACTAGAAAAGAAAAGCAGTTTCAGAATGGTTAAAGTTTATTAGTCTTTTTTTTCAAGAAAGAGCAAGTCTCCGACTAACGAGTAACGCGTAGCACGAGCCGAGAAATCGGCTTGCTGGAGTTGCTATGTCAGCTTGCAGCAGCCACGCCTTCGCCCTTGCAGCACACCACCTGGAGCAAAGACTTGCAACAGTCTCTTTCTGACGTTGCAGCACGCCAGAGTTGAGATGCAATCTTGCAGCAACCTCGCGCTAGCTTTGCAGTAAGCCATCCTAAGCTTGATCTCTTGGGGTGCACATGGACACCGTCGATTTGGGTGCATCGAGGGAGGCACATCGATGGTGGGATCGGGAGGTAGGAGAAGGGGGGATCCATGGCTGGGTAGGGAAGGTAGGATAAGGGGGGATCCATGGCAGGATCGGGGAGGTAGGAGAAGGTGGGCTCGGAGGAGATAAGGTGAAACGGACAGTGGTGTGCGCCACGGGGCACAGGACAGTGGTGCGCTCCTTTCGGATTTTGTTTTTTTTTTCCGCACGCGTTTTCGGCTTTTTAAACGTCTTTTTGGTTTTTTTGACGTTTTGATTTTTCACCGGTCTTCCTTAGCTTTTTGACAAAAAATTCTTTTTTTCAAAAATTGATTTCTTTTGCGCGAAAAAACACATTTCTTTTTTTCCTTTCGCGAGAGTCACGGTTTTGCTTCGCGAGAGTCATGGTCGTGCCTCTCGAAAATGAAAAAAAACGCATTTTCTGTTCTTTTTTCCTTTCGCGAGAGTCACGGTTTTGCCTCTCGAAAAAAACACATTTTCTGTTTTTTCCTTTCGTGGGAGTCACGGTTTTGCTTCCGCGAGAGACACGGTTGTGCTTTAGCGAGAGTCACGGCCGTGCCTCTCAAAAACGAAAAAAAACGCGTTTTCTGTTTTTTTCTTTCGCGAGTCACGATTTTGCTTCCGTGAGAGGCACGGTTGTGCTTTAGCGAGAGTCACGGCCGTGCCTCTCGGAAACGAAAAAGACGCATTTTCTGTTTTTTTCTTTCACAAGAGTCACGGTTTTGCTTCCGCAAGAGGCACGGTTGTGCTTTCGCGAGAGTCATGGCCGTTGTTGGGGATATTACCGCTGGGCGTAAACCGGCCTATCTGGGCCGGGTCAATTTCATCAGTAGTTCAAGAGTGCTAAAGCCCAGGAAGACAGATGAGGGCTTAAGGCCCGTAGTCGGTTTAAGACTTGTAGCTGTAAACCGGTATTTGTGTATAAACTTGTATTGTAAGTTAGGAATAAGGAGAGACCAACCCGGATACGAATATCGCCCGGTATTGGGACTCTGTGAACCGACGGGCGTCACCCGTGTATATAAGGGGACGACCTGACGGCGGGTCAAGGACAGACAACAACTCGAGACATAGGCGAAGCTTGTTTGCTCCCTAGTCATCGAAACCCCATCAATTCCATCACAACTAGACGTAGGCTTTTACCTTCATCGAAGGGGCCGAACTAGTATAAACTCTCTTGCGTCCCTGTGTCCACTTTAACCCCTTGAAGCTAACCCGTCGCGATGGCTCCACGACTAAGTCCTTTCTCTAGGACATCTGCCGTGACAAAACCACGACAGTTGGCGCCCACTGTGGGGCTATCGCACGATAGTTTCAGGTTCTTGGAGGGCCGCTTTAAAGGACTCGAGGGCTACGCTGTAGGCTGGATGACTAAGAGTCGTCGCGGCAAGCTCTACATCGACAACGCAGGCTGGGGCCCCGAGGCCGGCTCAGTTGAGTACGGGTACCGGGTCCCCTTTGGTGGCATTCACGTTTTCATTGGCAAGATCGGTGAACCGGGCCCTGAACCGGGCATCTGCACCGACCTCGTCGAGATGGCTCAGCGTGCGCGATCCGCCCGGGTTAAACCGGCCATAAAGCGTGCCTTCGTGGGAGTCATTCATGGAGAAAGTTATGAGGATGGATCGGAATCTCGCGGCGAGACCGTCGTTTGTTCCGATGACGAGTCATCGACCGGAGAAACCGAATCTCTTTATCAGCTACAAGACGGCCGGATTGGGGGCTGTTCCGATGGCGACAGTATTCCGGACCCCTCTGATCTGCCCAACCGAGTTG
>NW_024117277.1:0-11630 GCF_003073215.2 Triticum urartu | reverse complement strand
GGTTGACGCCACCTCCTCTCGCCCTATCCAATCACCTCCCCCGCGCCTCCAAATCACGACTTCGAGTCAATGCAGCAGCGGAAGGACCCCCCTCTCATCTTGCGGTCGAGGTGGAGGAAAAGCAAGAGGGGTTGGATGACCCCCCCCCCCTCCCTCCTTGGTGGGCATCTACACAACGTCGTGGACACTAACCGGGTGATGGATGTGGAAAGGGAGCAATGTTTTTGGGACGAGCGCTTGCCCCCGACGCCGATGCCCGCACATGGCTTGTGGGAAGAGGACACATAACCTTTTTCTGGGCCATCGCGGCCCACGATGCCATCGTCCGTCCATGGTCGGCGTGAGACGAGACGCCAAGGCCTGTTTTGCGAGATTGTGACGTCAAACGCCACATTCCACAGTAGGCAAATCTAGCGGTCGCCGTAGCCACAAGTAATTAGTTGTATGCTATTCATTGGTGTAATTAATTAGTTATTCTATAAATGTAAGTCACAGTGTGACTAATTTTTCGTCCCTATTTATGGGAATGAAATGTGTGTTTCTGAATCAAATGTGTGCTTCTGAATTGGCGAAAGAAGCGATGACCCAATGACAGGTAGGTCTCTTTTTGCGAGGACCCATTGACCCAATGACAGGTAGATCCTACTTCAAGAAAATTTTATGCATGTTGATTTTTGGCGATTCTGATTTTGCCAAAACCCGTTTCAGCCTTCATTCTTTTTTATGATCGTTTGCATACCACTCTTGGTAGTTCAAATTATGACAACTCTGTTGCTCTAATGCTACTAGCTTCAGCTTTTGGCTCGATCGGCGGCTGGAACGTGCAGCATGGACCGAGACGATGTACAAATCACTAGCACATCTTCTTCTTGGCACCGCATGCACGGAGAAGGCACCCGTACCGTGCGTACCAGTGGAATAACAAAGTATGTGTACGGGTGTAATGTCACGTACGTACCATGGAAGATATAGAAATCATCTTGGCAGAAGGAGAAAGAGAGGAAAGAAAGAAGAAGTGACGTTTTGACCACGACGATCAGGCTTTCTTCGATAAACCGTAATATCAAAGCACATGTGTGCATGCATGTACTGCTTGCTTTCCAATGGTACAGAGAAGAAACAAAGAATTTGTGCGGACGTACGTTCGCCCGTGGAATGCTGAACCATTTTGGACTCGAAAGTCTTGGTAAAGACAAAGTGATCGTACGTTTACACCAACGGTCGTCGACTAGCTACAACACATGCATGCATGACTATGCTCCAATTAAATTAAGCCCTATATATATATTCCACACACTGCTTAGACAAATGCTCCATCAGGGTACAAGACAGTTTTCTTGCTTTCAAATCACATATAGCGAGTGGTGATTTTAAACGTCGTATATTAGTTTACAGAAAGAGTACATAGTTACCTTGGTCGTCATAGTCTTGTACACTGATGCGTCCATGAGTGTAGCCTACTAAACACTAACACTTCTGCATCCATGAGTGTCTATTATTGTACATTCTACCAGTCTTTTCATAATAAATATAGTAATGCGGCAATGAAGTCGTGCGCATTTCGGATTGGTCCGTACTTGGATTATACAAACTAATGGGCAACTTAAATTATATAGTTTGTCTGGGCACTTTGTGCGACCCATGTGAGCATGTCAATGGCTTTCCATGCAAGGCTACTTAAACTGGCAAAATGAGAAGAGAGTTGAATTTAAGATTCTTTGAAGATTATAGAGAATAATTAGTTGCAGACAGAAGCGATTCTCTACTTAACTGATGTACGGTTCTTTGGTGATATACCAACACCTCCATGTCCCCCCTACCAACCAACTGATGTAGCGCGAATATTGGCGCCCCTGTCCCATTGCTACAATTTCCTCTCTGAAGATCTCCAGGTTCCTTGGGATTAGTTGTAAGCAACTTGAGATCTTGGTCTCTGACTAATTACTAGTACACATGTATGCACGCCGTCGCTTCTAGATGCATGCATGCGCCAGTGGCAGGCTAGAACCATTCAAAAAAAAAAAGAGAAGTGCCAGGCTAGCTAGAATAATCTGAGCTTGTGAGCTGCATGCATGCATGATACCTATTCTTACGCACACGCAGTTCATGCACGGATGCTGCTTCTCATAGATTTCCAAGATATTACATGGTTGTCATATATGCTTTGTGTTGTTTCAGCTGGATCTTGGCCATCAATCATGTTCACAAACATTCGCCGTGTTTTCCTCTAACATTTCTAATCACATAGTACTAAAATTTTGCAGTGTTACGAGTTGGAAGCCATTATGGTGGAACCATGATTACAAAATATACTACTGGTGCATTGAATTCTTTTCCTTTGGCTGCAGGCATCCAGTTGAACTAAAAGGTGTGGAGGGAGATCCACATAGGGATTATGCACCACCAATGAAAACTAAATCTCTAATCTGACCTCTTTAGCAAAAGGAACCCCTAAGTACCTGGCTAGAGTGCTGAATTAAAGAATTAACGTACGCCACACTAGCTAGTTAGATCGTATCTTCATCTGAGCATCTTTAGTCGATCAATATTGGGCACAGAAATCAGGTGATCTAGTTTTTTCGTTGGCGCAACTTGGTATGTACTTTTTGGTTGCCATTTCTTTGGCAGGGATACTTTTGGTTGGCGTTTAGCAGACAAATTTGCAGCTATGATGCTAATTGATGTCTTTAATCACGCCAAGTCGAAATTAGTTGAAGGGCCAATTAATTAATTAAGTACACCTCGAGCTGCCGGTTTGTTTGACACCTCGAGTACTCTATAGGAAGACATTTTCTTGTCGTAGCGCACAACGGATGCTGCCAAATTGTGCTACTTCTGGTGAAAACAAAAGGACATATAACATGTTTCCTCAAAAAGGATATTATACTTGAATCGTGAAACTTTTGTAAAGGGTTGTGAATTTGGCTTCTTTTGCTTCGTTTACACAATTCAAGAGGAGAATAATTAAGCAATGTTCTAGTACTAATCTTCTTAATTGCATTCTACGGTAGTAGCAATTTAAATCAAACGTGTATTGTTGTTTAATTCTCTGTGCCTTCTCTACAGTCGGTCGGAGACAAATTTGTAAACTATTATGCAGCAGGTGTTTATCAAGCTACCCTAGCTACTCGTACTGTTTAATTTCCGTGTAAGAAATCCAGCAGATGATTGAAGACCAGGTTGATTAACATTTTTTTGCGGGGTTAATTGACATGATCACTCTCATTTTGGGCAGTGCCTAAACTGTATAATTAAGCCTAGAGCTCTTTTACGGTGATTGCGAGTTACGACTCGTAATTTCGTGTAACTCTGCCTCTATTTTTTTCTAACCGTCGGATCTAAGAAATGATTTAAAGAGTTTTTTTGTGTGGAAAGGATAAAGTTGTAAATTAGCAGGTCAATCTAGTCGCTAGTCAATCCCTGGTACAGCCTTCGTCGTTGTTAGGCTCCTCAATCCCCTCGCACAGGCGCCGCCACCAACCCTGCCCTCGATCGTGGCGCCGCCGGCGTCCCTCCTGTCGCTCGTGCCGCCGTCCGTCGTCCGGGGCTTAATCTTCCGCCGCCGCCGAGGACGGCCCTGTTTTTTCATGTACATCCTCTGACCCCGTTATCTATAACCGTCGATTCTCGCCCAGGACGAGTATCCCTCCCAGCCCCCTGCGCCGCCGTCTGCCTCTGACGATTCCACACGCGTGTAGGCGACAATGGAACAAATTCAGACATTCAAAGATATTCATCCGTCAGAATATTCAGGTTCTGTACTTCTATATTTCATGCCATTCTTTCTTTGTTCTCTCTTTTGCATTGCATGTGCACAGTAAACCACATAGTCATTCATCACTGAATGTCTGAATTTGTTCCATTCAGACATTCAAAGTCACATTCCGCACGCGTGTAGGTGTAGGTGATAGTGGAACCGGCCTGATCGCTTTGCAGTTTCTGAATTTGTTTGCTATGTTCTGAAATCACTTATATAAAAATCAACAAGTTTCTGAATTAATGATCTAAAAATCATCTAGTTTCTGAAAATCAACAAGTCAATAATGCTGATCGATGGTCCAAACACCTCCAAGTGTCCAAGTAGATATCACACCCATTGCGGTTTTGGTAAGATTAGATTCAGTTTACGGTAGTTATAAAGCAGATGTCACACCCATTGCAGATGTATTTGTCACGTCTAGTAGATTGAGTGGTTTTGTTATTTGTGATAAGATTTCTTCTGTGATTTACTATTACCGTGAACCGATGTATTCGTAGCCAGTGAGTTGTAATTGCAGATGTCATGCCTAAGTGTTGTGTTCTCACATTTCTGGAGGTTGCATTGCATATATTTGGAGTATTAATTTCAGCAGTTAAAATATGCACATATTTAGAATGAGATTGCCATATGTAGTTCAGAACTGACCTAGCATGCTTAATTTACACAGCATCTAAATCATGAGCTTAAGAAGCTGCTGTTTTGGAGTTGTGTGCCGCAATATGAGTAGTACATTTGTGAACCTGCTATGTAATGTTCAGATTCCAGCAAGGAAATTTGTGTGCCGCTATCCTGAACCTCCTCTGCTTTCTCTGAAACAGGTTTGCCATGTGAAGAAAAAGGATATGTGGGAGCTTTCGGATGGACAAAGGCTCCAGCAATGAAGAGAAGAGAGCTGCGTTCCCTACTTGCAATTCTAGTAACTATCTTTGTTATAACTTGTAGAGTGTACCCGCAAAAAAAACTTGTAGAGTGTGATGGATTAATTGGGATGCTATGTAATCAGAGTACGTACCCTATCATATGTATCATGACTGATTGCGACCAAGGTCTGCATTCTGTGAAGAAGACTCCCATTTATATGTTTATTAGTGATACTTTGTTGCGCTTGCTCTACTACTTCTGTACATTATTTGTGGAATTGGTCTTATGTAGCACTATTTCAACTGGAGTTGGTCGAGTCCTGCTCATTTTTCAAATGTTGTGTCTTATCCTAAGCTTGTTGATAGGTGATCATTTCAGTACTGGCTTGTCATGTACTGACCCTGAACTCTGAAACTGATTCAACCAATGTGCTATCTTGATTGGTTATACCCAGGTACATGTACAGATATATGATGGAAAATATGCATTTTGACAAATTGCACCAAATTTTTAAGCAAATACTCTTTGCCTGTCTCGTGAAATGTGCCTGTGCAAATTTGCATCAATCCAAAATGTAGTGACATTCTTAGTACAACTGGTCATTTAATTGACGTTATGAACATAAAACTGGTTTGGACTAGTGCAGCATATGCAATACAAAAATAGTAAAAGCCATAATTAAGTGCGTGGGCATTAAAGAAACCTTTCGTCTAAAAAATGAGCAACAACTCAAAGTTGAAAGCCTATTATTGTAAACATAGTCTCACAATTGTCTCTTCAATGAAGTGATTGTTGATTCGAAAATAATGTAAACACTACTTGGGACAATAATTCAGCTCTAAAGTTTGAAATTGTAGAAAAACCAAAAGCCTACTGAAGAGGCTCGTCACTGCTGCCGAATTGTTATCTGCAAGTTTCTTCCTTTTGGGCGATGACCCATATTCTCCCAAGTCCCTCTCGTCGATATCCATGTACCCACATGCATATATGTCTTCTTTGGACATGAATATATGTCTTCTTCGGACATGTCCTGCCCAGAAGCATATGAAAGGTATTTAGATCATCATGCAAATGATGTGTCGCATGGTAATGCACTTGTAGCAACACGTGCAAAGAGGGTAACAAATTCACATAAAGCAGCCATTCTTCCAAATTGAGCCAATTCTGGTTTTCGAAGAAATACTATACATAATTACTGTCCATTCTATACGGCGCCATACACTGCCTAAATAGACAGATTCCTAGCTAATTTGAAGGGAAAATGGCCATAGTCCAGTGGCATAATCAGAAGAATGTAACTCTTTTTCACAGCACAAAGGTTCTGAACCCATCAACTTGCAAGTTATATTCCAATGAAATTTACCATGTCCTGTATTACCTACTGACTCTAATCACTACCTGCTGACTCCAATCACTGTAATCAAAAGCAGGGGGAAATAACTATTGCTCCCAGATATGCAATCCAAGATTTTCCTTTCATCATCAGTCATGCGGATGATTTCTGCCTCCTCCACATATCCTGCTGTTTCCTGGATGTCAGGAACTTGCCGCTCCTTGCAGTGAATTTCTGGCTGAACACCATAACTATCACAGTCCATCTTTTGTAGGCGCTTTTGCATCGATCTCATCTTACGTGGCATCTTAATCTTCTTCATCGTGGCTGCCCACTGCAAGAGGTACAATGCGGTGTATCAGTACCATGGAAGGCTTGAAAGGGGCGGAGATGGCATTACAAACTAGTTTCAATCAGGTGGTTGAGAAAAACAATGCAGAAACTGATATTACACTTGGGATACCAGACTAGTTCTACTTCACTTTCCCCTCAATCAAATCATGGTATTTGTGGACATAGCTTACTATTGGTCAAACAAAAGAAGGCAGGGACATTTTCGAATCTAAAGGTGGTCTTGCATCAACAAGCAGAAGTAGCTTTTACTTAACATCGACTCAAAGATCAACTCCAACAGTGAGGTTCAGATCTACTTCACTACATAAAAAAGTTTTAGATGTAGTTCATTATCTAAAAATATTCATCTATTATTAAACAACATCATTCAGATCAAGATTGATAGTGACCAAATCGACAGAATCTTGCATAGCAGGTTGAAGTCGGTTTCATCTTCAAAATCTTCAAGCATGTCGAAGATGTCGTTCGCGGCATCCTTAAGCCGATTCAACCACAGAAGCATGGACTTATGCTTGATAGACTCCCTCTCAACATCGCCGAGCACAACCTCCACCGACTCTGGCATCATCTTCATGTTCTCCAGATCGTTCCTCAGTTTCCTGTGCAGCTTGATCTTGCCTGAAATGGTAGAATTGATCTCGCCACCTTGATGACTGCCGAGGCGAGCATGCCCCCGAGTGCCACCTCGACTGTCGACATGGCTCGTGCCTGTCGAGTTGGGCTGTCTGCGAATAGTGGATTCGTCATTGAAGCTCCGGCCCTTATCAATGTAACAAAGCATTGGAAGCAAAAAAAACGAATCAGCAACTGCAGAATCAATCATGACCTGTTTTACAGAATACAGATATCACACACTTGCAAATAATCAAGTCAATTAATAATATTTATAAAAGCTTAGACAAAAGGGAGTTGCCCACCTGCTCCATCAAGCATAATACTTTCATGAATATATTTGAAAGGGGTTCTCTTCTCTATTACAATATGTCATTTGATGCACTGTTAAGTGTTCGAAAGCAACTTGAAGAATTTGAATTTCCTTGCAAAGCTATAAATGATGGTCTTTGGCTTCAGGTTAGTCTATCCCTGTAAAATGGGCTTTTCCCCCTATAAATGCTTTTTTCCTTGTAAGACCATCTCTGAAACTTTGCTGATTTGTTAATGCAGATGCTCCTGTGCCGCAGAGTGCAAGCAATAGTTCCTGATACTTGCAGAAACTGTTGCCTCACAAGTAATTCTTGTGACTACAGGCAGGAGCATGATAGGACAAGTGCTTCAGGAACTGAAGGTAGTATCTGCCTTGCAGATGCCCAAGGCGATGGGAATGGTATGTTTAGTCCTGTGCGTGTTAACGTAAGAGGAGCAGCTGATGGACTTGCTGGCATTGGGAGAGGAAACTCAAATGTGCCTGGTGCTGCTTGGGCTCCTACGCGTCATAACGAAGCAACATTCAGAATTTAGTTACATGGCCACTGTGGAAAGCTGATGTGCTTCGTCAGATATTTTTACAGTTTCCAACTAGTAACCAGAACTGAAGAGCAATGGAAGCCTTGCCTTTGCAAGGAAGAAGGTAGAGTAAGAGATATGGACCTGTAGACGGTGCTGCGCCGGGCTCTCCACAAATCCGGACTGGATTATGCAGACGCAGTCGTGGGGGGCGACCTCCTCCGGGCGCGGCTGCTCCCTCTCCTCGACGGCATGGGCGGACTACATGCCGACGTCAGCGAGGGGACGTGGTTGCGCGGGCCCGTGGAGATATCTCCCCCGCACCTGGAGCTCGTCCGGCGACGCCGCTGAATATGCCACCACCACGACCATCCGGATCCTCCTGCGCTGGACGCCGATCTGGTCGAGGACTCATCTATGAGGAGAGGAGCGAGGAGGAGAAGGCGCAGGAGAAGCAGCTGAGCCGGCGGCGCAGCCACCCGGGAGAGGAGGAGGCGAGCGGAGAGGGGATCGACAGATTGGGGACGAAGCGTGCAGGGCTAGATTTTCTTTTCCTTTTCTCCCAGCGCTGCACACTAAATTGGACGGATTTACCCTTTTAGAAAATGATTAGCCCCATCATAATCTTCTAATGGTCCCACAATTATTTGTAATTTCATGTAATTTTAGTCTAGTAACTCCCGGTAACTCCTATTTCTCCACCGTTTGATCATAGTGAACGGATGGTCCCTAAAATCGCCAATCACTGTAACAGTTGTATTAAGCCTAACCTGCATGGGCAAATTAATTAATGACGCAGTGCAGGTATTCATAATGGTTTGCTTGATACTAGGGTCTGCGTTGGGTAGTTTGAACGTCCTATTTCTGGTTAAAAAACAAGCGCCCATACAAAATTAGATCTGGACCGTACATGTATAGCATTTGTAGGCGATGATTTAATACTAGTACAACGTTGATTGATCGCGCCGAGCGCGGCCGAAAAACCGTACACCATCCATTATGCATGCCAGTATAATTAGTTCATTATGCTCCCTTCGTTCCGAATTACTTGTCACATGTATGGATGTATGTAGATATATTTTAGTTGTAGATACATCCATTTCTAAGACAAATAATTTGAAACGGAGGAAGTAGTAGATATACTCCACTGATCGTGAGCAGAACGTGCGCTCGGACCTACTGCCGCGGCACGTATGTAACCAGTTTAATCATCGTCTTTGTTTGGCACGCATGTGCCCGAGCTAGCTCGATGGGCCACTGAATTTGTTCCTGGTGCTGTTTACTAATTATTTTTGTGGGATGGTGATTATTCAAATTTCCTGACAGGGCCAAAAGATCCGTGTTAGTTAATCAAGTACGTAGGGAAAATGATGGGAATTGTGAAGCAGGGAGACCAGTTTTGATTCGAATCATCATCAAAGACCTATTTGCACTGGCTTAACCAGGATTTCTTTTTTTGCGAGAAACACTGGCTTAATCAGGTTACATGCATGCTTGTCGTTATGGAAAATTCTCTTAACAGAATCACACATGGGCTAGATTAGGCAACCCAAGAGTTACAAAAAATTACTTCTCCATCTCAAAATAAGTAGTACTATAGCACTACTGATTTGTCCCGACAGAAGTACCAACTCTTGACAAAATAATCACCCTCTTAGTACAACAGCTAGTTTGCTTACGTTGCAAGCGTTCCTCGATCGTCAACTACCGGTCGATAATTGGTGGGCGTTCAACTGCACCCTGTGCTTCTACACTTGCGAGGCTCCTGCTAAACGAACGAAATTAGCTAAAGTTCCATCGACCCACAATCCCACATGCTCTACATGTAAAAGAGAAACGGTCTTGAAGACTTGAAGGGTTGATCGAGGGAGTAGATAGTCAAGGCCCGTGGGCTAGATTTTTGAGGTCTTGTGTACCATGCCATCAACCGCAGCCGTTCCCAATAATTTGTACTCCTCAAAGATGTCTACAACGACCGCACTAGGATATATTTTTATATCATTTTTGTATTATTGCCATCTACATCTTGTTAGCCGTTAGCTTTCACACCTTGTTCTGAGACAACATACTCCCCTATTCACTCACCAGCTATGGTACACATGCCCAAAACATGTCGATCTATTCCTGACCATTGTGATTATCTGACGGGGGGCGAGGGGGAGGGATTCACAAGAAAGAAGACTCGACAACATGTCGATCTATTCCTGACCATTGTGATTGTCTGACGGGGGGCTCGTTGAAGCCGACCTCCACCTGCACATGTGTCAACAACATTGTAATTGTGTGATGGATTAAATTCACAGTTATAATCTAGTCCCGGCCATTCTATAGAAGATATTGACTTTTGAAAATGAAACATGTGATCCCATTCATGTCCAGGGCCACTACAGGTGGAGATGATGAAGGGTCAAAACCCTATTTTGGCTGTGGTCTGAATCGGCTTCGACAAGCCCCCACCATATTAACACTTTTCATCGCGCATAGATAGGATCAAAATGTGTGCAACAATCTAATCGCACGTGGAGGCCCAGGTCGACACATGTGCAAAGTGGCATGCCGAGAATAACCTTGTGCATAGTTGGCTAGCGAAGCTCATGTGCGATGTGTGAGTGGCCATATCCCCCTAGGCCATGGCTCATGTTCATTGTGAAACAACTCACACAATTTTACCCTGTATCGTCGAAGAGGGTAGGGGAGGGGGTTCCCTTTTCCTCACTTCTGGGTTAGCAACCGTTTTTCTAAGGGCATTCCCCAATGTGGACCCTCAAAATGCCCGCAACTGTCCGGACCGACCTGTATGGGAACACTTTGCCATCCAATGTGGAATCATATTGGTCCACGTACGGACGCTTCCGCCTTTCAGTTTTCTCGCAAAACAAAACCAAATCAACGGGGCTTACAGGAGTCCAGACCTTCACCACATGCGCGGCCGACACCCCCAGCCCATTCAAAACTAGAAAGTTAGAAGGGAGTTCCGAGGAAAGAATGAGGAGGAGGAGGAGGAGAAGAAGCGAGAAGAGACGGCAACCAAGATAACGAGAGGTTCGAGGGCATCTTGGCAAAGAAGAAGGAGACACGTGTCAAGCGCTCTAGCGTGGAAATGGAAAATAAGGCGGAGAGATTTAACATCTTGAGGGTGGGGAACGGGGGAATGATAAGAAGATCAACCACAAAACATAAGGGGCCAAGCTCGAAGAGAGGAGGATTGAGCTCCCGACAACTTTTGAGGATATCAAAACGTTGACCATGAGGATGGATGATGAGGGAGTCCTGGATTAGGGGGTCCCCAGACAGTCGGACTATCTCCATTGGCCGGACTGTTAGACTATGAAGATACAAGATTGAAGACTTCGTCTCGTGTCCGGATGGGACTCTACTTGGCGTGGAAGGCAAGCTAGGCAATACGAATATGGATATCTCATCCTTTGTAACCGACCTTGTGTAACCCTAACCCTCTTCGGTGTCTATATAAATCGAAGGGTTTTAGTCCGTAGGACAACAATCACAACATACAATCATACCATAGGCTAGCTTCTAGGGTTTAGCCTCTCTGATCTCGTGGTAGATCTACTCTTGTACTACCCATATCATCAATATTAATCAAGCAGGACGTAGGGTTTTACCTCCATCAAGAGGGCCCAAACCTGGGTAAAACATCGTGTCCCCTGCCTCTCCTACTATCATCGATAGTGATGCGGTCCAGGGTGAGACTTTTCTCCCCGGACAGATCTTTGTATTCGGCGGCTTTGCACTACGGGCTAATTCGCTTGGCCATCTGGAGTAGATTGAAAGCTACACCCCTGGCCGTCAAGTCAAATTTGGAAGTTTGAACTACACGGCCGACATCCGCGGAGACTTGATCTTTGACGGATTCGAGCC
>NW_024117276.1:0-107153 GCF_003073215.2 Triticum urartu | reverse complement strand
ATGGAATTTGATAAAAAGTTGTCGAATTTGAAAAAAGTTCATCAAATTTGAAAAAAAAGTTCATCGAATTCAAAAAAAGTTCATCGATTTTGAGAAAAGTTCATCGAATTTGGAAAAAAAGTTCATCGATTTTCAAAAAAGTTCATCCAATTTGTAAAAAAGTTTATTGATTTTGAAAAAATTACATCGAATTTGAAAAAAAGTTCATTGAATTTGAAAACGTTCATCAAATTTGAAAAAAAGTTCAACAATTTTTAAAAAAACTAATAAATTTTCGAAAAAATCACCGAGTTTGATGAATGTGCATGATATTTGGAAAAAGTTCATGAATATAGAATCACGAATTTGAACCAAGTTCGTGCAATGAAGAAAACAAAAAAAAGCAAAAAGGAATAAGAACCGCGACCTGTGAAAGAATAAAAGAAGGTAACACAAGTGAGTTAGTGTCCTAGTGGTTAGTGCGCTGCGTTCTCCGCGAAGAAATCCTGAGTTCGAACCCCGCCGGCGCACTCGCCTTTTTTGCTTGGGTTTGAAAAATAAAGGAAAAACGGGCCGGCCCAATTACAAGCGCAGTTGGCGAACCGGCGCAGGATTCGCCTCATTGAACTACCGAGACAGAAATTTAGTACCACCTCGAATACATTTTAAATTTAAACTGAAAGCATAAAATCACAAGAAGAAGCGTATTATGACGGTGAACTCACGGAGTCAATCCATACTTTATTATTAGGGATAGATTAGGAAGACAATTGCAGAGACTAACATATATTAGCATATTAGTGGAGTGAATAATTGCAGTATAATTTTACTCATATTACAGCCATTTTTGGACATATATTACTAGCAAAAATACCCGTGCTTTGCAACAGGAGAAGAAAACATATCACAGCCGCTGCTTTGCAACGGGAGAAGAAAACATATTATAGCCGCTAGCGGCCAACCACAACACCTCGACGAGATGTCGTGAAACAATAGCTTATTACAAGCGCAGTTGGCGAACCGGCGCAGGATTCGCCTCATTGAATTACCGAGACAGAAATTTTATACCACCTCGAATATATTTTAAATTTAAACTGAAAGCGTAAAATCACGAGAAGAAGCGTATTATGACGTGAACTCACGGAGTCAATTCGTGCTTTATTATTAGGGATAGATTAGGGAGATAATTGCAGAGACTAACATATATTAACATATTAGTGGAGTGAATAATTGCAGTATAATTTTACTCATATTACAGCCATTTTTGGACATATATTACTAGCAAAAATACCCGTGCTTTGCAACGGGAGAAGAAAACATATCACAGCCGCTGCTTTGCAACGGGAGAAGAAAACATATTACAGCCGCTAGCGGCCAACCACAACACCTCGACGAGATGTCGTGAAACAATAGCTTCGTTGAGATCAACAAAAGACTATTGCCATGACATGTAAATGTCTATATTTTGGCGCCAATGATTTATTATGCACTCGTATGTACCGGGTTCAATAGCGGCAACTGTCAATTTATCATGTATTTACTTTCTTATTAGGTAAAGATTGGACGTGCAAGCATATATGTTTTTGTGGTGTGTGTCTAAACTGTGTATATATGTTAATCCAACATTGTCCAATCCTTCCTATCTATGTGTAGTGTTTGTTTCCTTTTTAGTACAGAGTCAAATTTAACCTTAAATCAAAAATATACAGTACAGTTTCAAAAGTGTGCATAATTTATAGAACAAACGCTCTTTTTTTGGGTGATAGTATGTGAGCTAAACCGTCCGCGTGACGGACTGGGGGATATTTACTTGAAATTGCACGTCTATACCAATATAGAAAGGCCCAGAGACTCAGATCCAATAAATCCGGACCATCCATTTATGTTAATCCAACAGTCATTATTGTTCTAATGGTGAGTACTAAACATGTTTAGCGTTAAACGTCTTTCTACTGATCCCCTTCCTTTCCTACGAAAGAAAAGGGGAACTGCCGCACGCACGGCGCTGCCTCTCTCCGCCCCAACCGTCTCCGCCCGTCGCACCTTCTCGCTGTCGCCCCCATCACACCTTCAAGAACGCCCCCACCCATCGCCTCCTCCTGCACAGCCTGGCCGCCCGGCGGGACGCCCCCTCCTAATAGACCTACTGGCCGGTCATCGGGGACGCCCACCCATCACCTCGCCTTGGACGCCGGCCGTCGGGGATGGCGCCTCCTACATCGCCTGGCCGGCCGGCGGGACGCCGCCTCCTACTACACCTTCTGGCCGGCCGTCGGGGACACCGCCCCTACTACATCGCCCGGCCGACCGTCGGGGAGGTCGCCTCCTCCAACGCTGCCTCCCCACCATCCAACGATGCCGCCGCCCTTCACCGCGTCGGCCGCTGCCCTCACTCCGACGCTGCGAGCTGCGGCGCCACCGCCCTTCACCGCGTCGGCCGCTGCCCTCACTCCGACGTTGCAAGCCGCCTAACCGGCCTGATCCACTCGATTTGGATTGCCAACCCTCCAGACTTTCTTTGATATGTACATCTCCAATCAAATCTGATCTCAAAGTTCATTTTTTGTTTGTAATCTGGAATCTGGACGAAATTTGACAATTGTACTAAACTTGTTGCAGGGTTGGGAAGAATGCAGACGGTTGGATCACCGAAGAGGAGCTCAAAGAGTTGACAAATGAGCTCGAAGAATGCTGTCACGAGTAATGACAGTTGAAGCTACGTAGTGTGTTGTTTGTTCACAACCGGTCATATCAATGCTTATGACTTTCTCTTGCGTTGTCAGGTCCTCACTCGGCACGGCCTCTACAAACAACTCACCAAGATCCTCGAGTGCGTCGAGGAGTACACGGTGTTGATCATGGAGGAGCTCGACCCCAACCAGAATGGCTACATCGAGGTCCGTCCTTTTTCACCCTTCATCTCTTTCCGTGGAATACTTTGCTTTATGCACAACTGCTCTATAAGCTTACTTGGGTAGTATATTTATTTGATTGACTGGATGTGATCTGGAGGTGTGCTCAGGTTTTATTATAGCATGTTTAGATTTGATCTGAATCGTATCCTATGTAGCACTAGCCTAATTAGTTCGCCGTGGAAGGGGACGGTGGCTGTGAAATTAGTGGCATCTCCTGGATGATGCGCTATGAAACGACTACATTACACAGTGATATGGAACTTTTGGTAGTAGCTAGGTAGTTGATCAGTTGAGCTGATTTGAATAGATTGCGCTTTGATTTTTGGAATTTTCTTTTACCGGCTTGAGGACAAGGTATTTGCCCCTCCCTTGGTTACTTGCCTGTATCATTAATTACGTCGGATAATTTTAACCCATTTGTAGGAACCAGCTGGTGGTGTTAGACCCACAAATACTTTTGGGAGGAGGCGTTTTGGCTCTCGGGTGCACATGCACCCACATGAACAGTAAAATCAAAAAATAGTTTCCCTAAAAAAACAAAAAATAGTAATTTAAAAAAATTCTGGAATTTTTCATAAATGTCCGTGTTAGTGTCGCAAACATGCTTGACAATTTTCATGCAAAACGGAGCAACATCGTTTCGTCGGAGAAAAAAAACAAATTTGGGTGTGACATTTTGGTGTAATAATTGATGTTCAATTTGTTTTTTTTTGCACAGGCCAAAATGCTTTACCTTTCTGCCTATATTTTCAGGCAGATTTGGATTTTGCAAAGAACACATACAAATTTTGTTGAGATTTTTTTGACATTTCAAAATTCATTTTCCACAGGTAGGAGCATGTGCTCCCGGGAGCCGAATTGTATTTCCGATACTTTTGGTGCTACTTTTCTACAGAAAATTCACGTATATCTTCAAGCCGGATTAAAATTACACGTGCGTTGCACGTGCGCATTTACTAGTTTATTTAAAAAACACAACGTGCATGGAGATATTTATTTTGGGGTCAACAATGCTGCTAGCTAACACGTAGAAATCAATCGCATCACCCTCAAAAAAAACAATCATGTTTTTTGAAGTAATTTAGAAAGCGGAAAAATGATATTAAAGTAAGAGCATTGCTATATACACCATGTTTTTTGTCCGACAAATTTCAGTACGATGTTGTAGATCAGTCTGTTAATGCCTAGTGACAAAGCATATACCACACCAGCAGATTAAGTATTGTATTGACATTAGACAGTAAAAATATCATATATATACAACACTTTCAAAATAATTTTATCTGGATGCAATTGTTCTTTTTTCTCCATAGCATCAATTTTGGGTCAAAAGGATGTTTAAGGTGGTTGCCATGTTCCTCCATACCACACCTTCAACGTGACCATCTTCAGGGACATCAAACATTGCATCTTCTTTCTGATGCGGAACAACAGCTTTAGCTTTATTGAGAACAACTAAACACTCCGTGGCCATAACATGTAAATGCCTATGTTTTGACATTGATGATTTATTATGCACTCGTATAAATCGAGATCAGCCGTGGCCATAACACGTAAATGCCTATGTTTTGACATGGAGATCAGTAGCTCCCGAAGATAATTTATGTATTTATTTCATTGGACGTCTAGACATATATGTTTGTGCCGTATGTGTGGTGACCTGTGTAGTTAGTATGAGTACATAAAAAAAGTATGAGTACATAAAAAACACAAACATATGCAAATCCAACTTAAAAAAGAATGTCGTACCAAACCCGGCAATTATGTAAAAATGCATGCACGACGATTTGATCTAGTTGAAAGTTTACACGAGGTTACCTAGTTATATAGGAGTATTACAAAATCTAGCTAAATCTCATCCTATCCTACGGGAATTGCTTGTTTTCAAGCGGCCGTACACTTTTTTTGCGAGAAAAGCGGCCATAGGCTTGTCCCACCAGTCATCTCGCGCGGGTGACGCGTGTCGTCTGGCGCACGCACCGCTGCCCTCGTCGACCTTATCTTCATAGTCATCCCTTCTTGTCCCCGTCATCCCCAATTTCCTTCCTCCCTTCTCTCCCCTTATCTCTGGAACCCCACTGATGCGCAAGCAAGAGCCACCGCCAAGGCTTGTGCAAGCTCGCGCCATATCCAGCAACAACCATGCTCTCTCTGCAAGCACAAATCCAGCCATGGTGTGTTTGACGGCAATTAGCTGACGGCGGCGAGAAGTTGCAGCAGCGGCGAGCGTTCTCGCGTGACTCTCTCGTATGGGGGGTAGCAACAATGGGGCGGCTGCAAAAGCAAGGCTGGTCGCCAGCGGGAGCGCCAGCCACGCGTGGTTGCTCGCCGGAAGCATCCGATGCAAGGCCGCTCACCCGAAGCATCTGATGCTATTGACGGCGACCGGCGGGCGGGGTGACGGCGGATGCTGGTGTTGCGAGGATGACGAATACCCTAGCCAGGTCGTTTGCATCAGCTTTTCATCTCAAAGATGTATCTCAGGTTGATCCATGTACGCTCGAGGCTTCTTACGAATTTTAATTCAATGACGTATATAAATTGGTATGATGGGACATAACAAAGCGAGGTGGTACTTTTGATAGCAGTTCAAATCAGTTTTCTGTACACAATAATGGGCTAGCTCTGTTCGATGCCATCGAGGACCTAACAGAAGTAGGGAGTACGATCAGCGGAAGTTTTTGCCTCCTCTCTTGATTGAATGGGCCGGCTCCCATCGTGTCTCGTCTGGATTCTACGGGCTGTGGCCCAGGTGGGCGACGGGTGACCCAACGCCTACCAAAGAGAAAAGAAGGGGAAAACGGACGGACGAACCAAGCGATTTTTTAGTACCACCTCATGTATATATTTAAATTCAAAGTGAAAGCGTAAATTCACGGGAAGAAGCGTATTGTGACGGTGAACCCACGGAGTCAAAATAAAATTGGTATGATGTAAATAAATTTTGAGATCTTTCCAATTGCCTGACATGAGAAATTAAAATTCTTTTAGTGCACATATTCTGCAAAGCAATTAAAGTGAAGCTTAACATTCCAACTCTACAAGATCCCCTATACGTGCAGAACGGAACACTTACTTTGGCATTGTGGTTAGCTCATTCCACAAACAATCTGTTGGTCCCTGGTTCAATCGCAGCTTAGACATTACAGCTGTTCGAATGCTAGCGGAAGAGAATGTTCACGGTAGAACAATTAACATCAAAACCATGAATCTAAATGGCCAATAATTTAGTGTCCCCTCTGAGTTTGGGCTAACAGTGTTCATATATTCATAGTGCATCAAAAGAACTTACATAAATTTCTAGTTTTTACCATAAATACATATGGTATGTCTTAGTGCTAACTGTGTGTACAAAATTGATTACAACACACTATTTGCTACATACTTCCTCATATAAGAATGATATAATTGATGCAAGTATGTCTTTGGGTCGGGTAGAACAAACATAAACTTCCACTAACAAATATGCAAGTTTGGAGTGAATAATGGACCTTATTTTGATAGAGGTTAAATATAACTATAAGACGACCCTATATATTCACATAATGAAAATCAAAGAGAAAAGTAATCACTTCAATTATTTAATAAGAAAATCATTAGTACCCTCTGATTTTGGGCTGACGGTATTCATTTCTTTATAGTGCATCAGAAGAACTTACATCAATTTATAGTTTTACCATAAATACATATGGTGTGTCTTAGTGCTAATTAGCTATACATACAAAAATGATTACAACACACTATTTGCTACATACATCCTCATATAAAAATGATATAATTGATGCAAGTAAGTCTTTGTGTCGATTGGAACAAACATAAAATTCCATTAACAAATATGCAGGTTGGAGTGAGTAATGAACCTTATTTTCCCTGTTTAAATATAACTATAAGACGACCCTATATATTTCACACAAAGAAAATCAAAGAGAAAAGTGATCACTTCAATTATTTAATAAGAAAATTATTAAAAACTCACTTCTGGGTTCATAGTTAGATTTGTAGGAAAACATCATATGAATCTTCTCTTATATATTTAAACATCGTTAGTCAATCGAAGGCCTTTTGCCATACATCATGGAATTTGGCATGTAATAAGGAACATGTGCGGCTAATATACTCCAAGCATCTAACAGGATGGCCATGGCTCAAACAGTTTTCAAAACTGACTGTCTAGTCTACCTACATAACATGATACATAATACAGGGTTACATGCATGTCAAATGTATGGAAGAATATTTAAACTTTATACATCTTATCTCTGCTAAATAATAAAGAAAAGGCATAATGGTTATGAAAATAATCAGAGATATACATATATTCAAAAGGACACATTCAAATATTTAAAAATTAGTTTAAACAACAAAGCAAACTGGATAGCAAGCCATCCATACACTAGTAGAAAACGGAGCTTTAAAACCGGTTCGTAAGGGCCTTTAGTGCCGGTTCCATAACCGGCACTAATTGGTGGGCACTAAAGCCCCCCCCCTTTAGTACCGGTTCGGCACGAACGGCGCTAAAGTGCCACCACGTGGCGTGAGCTCGCGCCCTGGTATGGGGGACCTTTAGTACCGGTTGGTGTTACCAACCGGTACTAAAGGTTTTTTTTGAATTTTTTTTTGAAAATTTTGGAATTTTTTTTTTTTATTTTTAATTTTTCTGAATTATTTGGTGATTTAGTCTCTAATCACCTCTCTTAACTGCTCAAGTGTGGATCACTCATTCCAAATCATCTAACTTCCCGACCGGTCACCCATCCCTCTCACTACTCCAGCCCGAGCACGCTTAACTTTCGGGTTCTATTCTCCTTCGTTTCCAAGTCTGCACTTGTTGTTTTCCTGACAATAGTAAGATGCCAATCCTATTAACCCTCAGGAGTTTAGCTTGAGCATGAAGTCACACATTTCACTGTTTGAGTTTGAAACTATTATTCTAAAAAACAGTAATTATTTAGTAACACTAATATTTCTTGAATAAGTTTGACCATAGTTTTGACCACAGTTTGTGAAGGAAATATGCCCTAGAAGCAATAATAATGTTATTATTTTATTTCCTTATATCATGATAAATGTTTATTATTCATGCTAGAATTGTATTATCCGGAAACATAATACTTGTGTGAATACATAGACAAACCAAACGTCACTAGTATGCCTCTACTTGACTAGCTCGTTAATCGAAGATGGTTATGTTTCCTAACCATAGACATGTGTTGTCATTTGATTAATGGGATCACATCATTAGGAGAATGATGTGATTGACATGACCCATTCCATTAGCTTAGCACCCGATCGTTTAGTATGTTGCTATTGCTTTCTTCATGACTTATACATGTTCCTATGACTATGAGATTATGCAACTCCCGTTTACCGGAGGAACACTTTGTGTGCTACCAAACGTCACAACATAACTAGGTGATTATAAAGGAGCTCTACAGGTGTCTCCAAAGGTGAATGTTGGGTTGGCGTATTTCGAGATTAGGATTTGTCACTCCGATTGTTGGAGAGGTATCTCTGGGCCCTCTCGGTAATGCACATCACATAAGCCTTGCAATCATTACAACTAATGAGTTAGTTGCAAGATGATGTATTACGAAACGAGTAAAGAGACTTGCCGGTAACGAGATTGAACTAGGTATTGAGATACCGATGATCGAATCTCGGGCAAGTAACATACCGATGACAAAGGGAACAACGTATGTTATTATGCGGTCTGAACGATAAAAGATCTCCGTAGAATATGTAGGAGCCAATATGAGCATCTAGGTTCCGCTATTGGTTATTGACCAGAGACGTGTCTCGGTCATGTCTACATTGTTCTCGAACCCGTAGGGTCCGCATGCTTAAGGTTTCATGACAGTTATATTATGAGTTTATGAGTTTTGATGTACCGAAGTTAGTTCGGAGTCCCGGATGTGATCACGGACATGACGAGGAGTCTCGAAATGGTCGAGACATAAAGATTGATATATTGGATGGCTATATTCGGACACCGGAAGGGTTCCGGGTGATTTCGGAGAAATCCGGAGAGCCAGAGGGTTACCGGAACCCCCCCCCCCCCGGAGAAGTAATGGGCCATATGGGCCTTAGTGGAGAGAGAGGGGCAGCCAAAGGTGGGCCGTGCGCCTCCTCCCCCTGGTCCGAATTGGACTAGGAGAGGGTGTTGGAAATATGCCCTAGAGGCAATAATAAATTAGTTATTATTATATTTCCTTGTTCATGATAATCGTTTATTATCCATGCTAGAATTGTATTGATAGGAAACTCAGATACATGTGTGGATACATCGACAACAAAATCTCCCTAGTAAGCCTCTAGTTGACTAGCTCGTTGATCAATAGATGCTTACGGTTTCCTGACCATGGACATTGGATGTCGTTGATAACGGGATCAGATCATTAGGAGAATTATGTGATGGACAAGACCCAATCATAAGCCTAGCACAAAGATCGTGTAGTATCATTTCTAATGTCAAGTATCATTTCCTTAGACCATGAGATTGTGCAACTCCCGGATACCGTAGGAATACTTTGGGTGTGCCAAACATCACAACGTAACTGGGTGGCTATAAAGGTACACTACAGGTATCTCCGAAAGTGTCCGTTGGGTTGGCATGAATCGAGACTGGGATTTGTCACTCCGTGTAAACGGAGAGGTATCTCTGGGCCCACTCGGTAGGACATCATCATAATGTGCACAATGTGATCAAGGAGTTGATCACGGGATGATGTGTTACGGAACGAGTAAAGAGACTTGCCGGTAACGAGATTGAACAAGGTATCGGGATACCGACGATCGAATCTCGGGCAAGTATCGTACCGATGGACAAAGGGAATTGTATACGGGATTGATTAAGTCCTTGACATCGTGGTTCATCCGATGAGATCATCATGGAACATGTGGGAGCCAACATGGGTATCCAGATCCCGCTGTTGGTTATTGACCGGAGAGTCATCTCGGTCATGTCTGCATGTCTCCCGAACCCGTAGGGTCTACACACTTAAGGTTCAGTGACGCTAGGGTTATAGAGATATTAGTATGCGGTAACCCGAAAGTTGTTCGGAGTCCCGGATGAGATCCCGGACGTCACAAGGAGTTCCGGAATGGTCCGGAGGTAAAGAATTATATATAGGAAGTGCTATTTCGGCAATCGGGACAAGTTTCGGGGTCACCGGTATTGTATCGGGACCACCGGAAGGGTCCCGGGGGTCCACCGGGTGGGGCCACCTGCCCCGGGGGGCCACATGGGCTGTAGGGGGTGCGCCTTGGCCTATATGGGCCAAGGGCACCAGCCCAAGAGGCCCATGCGCCAAGAGAAGAGGAAAAGGAAGAGTCCTAAAGGGGGAAGGCACCCTTCCTTGGAGGAAGGGCCAAGGCTGCGCCCCCCCTCTCCCTTGGCCCTATATATAGTGGGGGGGAAGGGAGGGCAACCATGCCCCAAGCCCTGGCGCCTCCCTCTCCCTCCCATGACACATCTCCGTCCTCCCACAGCGCTTGGCGAAGCCCTGTTGGAATCCCGCTACTTCCACCACCACGCCGTCGTGCTGCTGAATCTCCATCAACCTCTCCTTCCCCCTTGCTGGATCAAGAAGGAGGAGACGTCGCTGCTCCGTACGTGTGTTGAACGCGGAGGTGCCGTCCGTTCGACGCTAGGATCATCGGTGATTTGGATCACGACGAGTACGACTCCATCAACCCCGTTCTCTTCAACGCTTCCGCGCGCGATCTACAAGGGTATGTAGATCCACTCCTCCCTCGTTGGTAGATGACTCCATAGATTGATCTTGGTGCTGCGTAGAAAATTTTGAATTTCTGCTACGTTCCCCAACAGAGGGGGGGGGGGCGGCGCCCCCCTTTCCTTCTCCCTCCCCACTTCTTTCCCCCTCCTAGTAGGAGTCCTAGGAGTAGGACTCCTCCTGGCGCGCCAATAGGGGCCGGCCGGCCTCCTCCCCTTGATCCTTTATATACGGGGGCAGGGGGCACCCCTAGACACACAAGTTGATCCACGTGATCATATTCTTAACCGTGTATGGTGCCCCCTTCCACCATAATCCTCGATAATGTTGTAGCGGTGCTTAGGCGAAGCCCTGCGACGGTAGTACGTCAAGATCGTCACCATGCCATCGTGCTAACAGAACTCTTCCCCGACACTTTGCTGGATCGGAGTCCGGGGATCGTCGTCGAGCTGAACGTGTGCTAGAACTCGGAGGTGCCGTAGTTTCGGTGCTTGATCGGTCGGGCCCTGAAGACGTACGACTACATCAACCGTGTTGTGCTAACCCGCTGTCGGTCTACAAGGGTACTTAGATCACACTCTCCCCTCTCGTTGCTATGCATCACCATGATCTTGCGTGTGCGTAGGAAATTTTTTGAAATTACTACGTTCCCCAACAGTGGCATCCGAGCCTAGGTTTTATGTGTTGATGTTATATGCACGAGTAGAACACAAGTGAGTTGTGGGCGATATAAGTCATACTGCTTACCAGCATGTCATACTTTGGTTCGGCGGTATTGTTGGACGAAGCGGCCCGGACCGACATTACGCGTCCTCTTACGCGAGACCGGTTCTCCTGATGTGCTTTGCACAAAGGTGGCTAGCGGGTGACAGTTTCTCCAACTTTAGTTGAACCGAGTGTGGCTACGCCCGGTCCTTGCGAAGGTTAAAACAACACCAACTTGACAAACTATCGTTGTGGTTTTGATGCGTAGGTAAGATTGGTTCTTACTTAAGCCCGTAGCAGCCACGTAAAACTTGCAACAACAAAGTAGAGGACGTCTAACTTGTTTTTGCAGGGCATGTTGTGATGTGATATGGTCAAGACATGATGCTAAATTTTGTTGTACGAGATGATCATGTTTTGTAACCAAGTTATCGGCAACTAGCAGGAGCCATATGGTTGTCACTTTATTGTATGCAATGCAATTGCGCTGTAATGCTTTACTTTACCACAAAGTGGTAGCGATAGTCGTGGAATCATAAGATTGGCGAGACGACAACGATGCTACGATGGTGATCAAGGTGTCGCGCCGATGACGATGGTGATCACGATGGTGCTTCGAAGATGGAGATCACAAGCACAAGATGATGATGGCCATGTCATATCACTTATATTGATTGCATGTGATGTTTATCTTTTATGCATCTTATCTTGCTTTGATTGACGGTAGCATTTTAAGATGATCTCTCACTAATTATCAAGAAGTGTTCTCCCTGAGTATGCACCATTGCGAAAGTTCTTCGTGCTGAGACACCACGTGATGATCGGGTGTGATAGGCTCTACGTTCAAATACAACAGGTGCAAAACAGTTGCACACACAGAATACTCAGCTTATACTTGACGAGCCAAGCATATACAGATATGGCCTCGGAACACGCAGACCGAAAGGTCAAGCGTGAATCATATAGTAGATATGATCAACATAGCGATGTTCACCAATGAAACTACTCCATCTCATGTGATGATCGGACATGGTTTAGTTGATTTGGATCACGTAATCACTTAGAAGATTAGAGGGATGTCTATCTAAGTGGGAGTTCTTTAGTAATATGATTAATTGAACCTAAAATTATCATGAACTTAGTACCTGACAGTATCTTGCTTGTTTATGTTTGATTGTAGATAGATGGCCCGTGTTGTTGTTTCGTTGAATTTTAATGCGTTCCTTGAGAAAGCAAAGTTGAAATATGATGGTAGCAATTACACGGACTGGGTCCGTAACTTGAGGATTATCCTCATTGCTGCACAGAAGAATTACGTCCTGGAAGCACCGCTGGGTGCCAGGCCTGCTGCTGGAGCAACACCAGATGTTATGAACGTCTGGCAGAGCAAAGCTCATGATTACTCGATAGTTCAATGTGCCATGCTTTACGGCTTAGAATCGGGACTCAATAACGTTTTGAACATCATGGAGCATATGAGATGTTCCGGGAGTTGAAGTTAATATTTCAAGCAAATGCCCGGATTGAGAGATATGAAGTCTCCAATAAGTTCTATAGCTGCAAGATGGAGGAGAACAGTTTTGTCAGTGAGCATATACTCAAAATTTCTAGGTATAATAATCACTTGATTCAATTGGGAGTTAATCTTCCAGATGATTGCGTCATTGACAGAATTCTCCAATCACTACCACCAAGCTACAAGAGCTTCATGATGAACTACAATATGCAAGGGATGAATAAGACTATTCCCGAGCTCTTCGCAATGCTGAAAGCTGCGGAGGTAGAAATCAAGAAGGAGCATCAAGTGTTGATGGTCAACAAGACCACTAGTTTCAAGAAAAAGGGAAAAGGTAAGAAGAAGGGGAACTTCAAAAAGAACAGCAAACAAGTTGCTACTCAAGAGAAGAAACCCAAACCTGGACCTAAGCCTGAAACAGAGTGCTTCTACTGCAAGCAGACTGGTCACTAGAAGCGGAACTGCCCCAAGTATTTGGTGGATAAGAAGGATGGCAAGGTGAACAAAGGTATATGTGATATACATGTTATTGATCTGTACCTTACTAATGCTCGCAGTAGCACCTGGGTATTTGATACTGGTTCTTTTGCTAATATTTGCAACTCGAAACAGGGACTACGGATTAAGCGAAGATTGGCTAAGGACGAGGTGACGATGCGCGTGGGAAATGGTTCCAAAGTCGATGTGATCGCAGTCGGCACGCTACCTCTACATCTACCTTCGGGATTAGTATTAGACCTAAATAATTGTTATTTGGTGCCAGCGTTAAGCATGAACATTATATCTAGATCTTTTTTGATGCGAGACGGTTATTCATTTAAATCTGAGAATAATGGTTGTTCTATTTATATGAGTAATATCTTTTATGGTCATGCACCCTAAAAGAGTTGTCTATTCTTATTAAATCTCGATAGTAGTCACACACATATTCATAGTGTTGAAACCAAAAGATGCAGAGTTGATAATGATAGTGCAACTTATTTGTGACACTGCCGTTTGGGTCATATAGGTGTAAAGCGCATGAAGAAACTCCATAATGATGGGCTTTTGGAACCACTTGATTATGAATCACTTGGTACTTGCGAACCGTGCCTTATGGGTAAGATGACAAAAACACCGTTCTCCGGTACTATGGAGAGAGCAACAGATTTGTTGGAAATCATACATACAGATGTATGTGGTCCGATGAATGTTGAGGCTCGTGGCGGATATCGTTATTTTCTCACCTTCACAGATGACTTAAGCATATATGGGTATATCTACTTAATGAAACACAAGTCTGAAACATTTGAAAAGTTCAAAGAATTTCAGAGTGAAGCTGAAAATCATCGTAACAAGAAAATAAAATTCCTATGATCTGATCGTGGAGGAGAATATTTGAGTTACGAGTTTGGTGTACATTTGAAACAATGTGGAATAGTTTCGCAACTCACGCCACCCGGAACACCACAGCGTAATGGTGTGTCCGAACGTCGTAATCGTACTTTACTAGATATGGTGCGATCTATGATGTCTCTTACTGATTTACCGCTATCGTTTTGGGGATATGCTCTAGAGACGGCCGCATTCACGTTAAATAGGGCACCATCAAAATCCGTTGAGACGACGCCTTATGAACTGTGGTTTGGCAAGAAACCAAAGTTGTCGTTTCTGAAAGTTTGGGGCTGCAATGCTTATGTGAAAAAGCTTCAACCTGATAAGCTCGAACCCAAATCGGAGAAATGTGTCTTGATAGGATATCCAAAGGAAACTATTGGATACACCTTCTATCACAGATCCGAAGGCAAGAATTTTGTTGCTAAATTCGGAAACTTTCTGGAGAAGGAGTTTCTCTCGAAAGAAGTGAGTGGGAGGAAAGTAGAACTTGACGAGGTAACTGTAATGTCCTAACATTTTAAATGAACATATGTTGGAAATATGCCCTAGAGGCAATAATAAAAGCATTATTATTATATTTCCTTGTTCATGATAATTGTCTTTATTCATGCTATAATTGTGTTATCCGGAAATCGTAATACATGTGTGAATAACATACACCAACATGTCCCTATGAGCCTCTAGTTGACTAGCTCGTTGATCAACAGATAGTCATGGTTTCCTGACTATGGACATTGGATGTCATTGATAACGAGATCACATCATTAGGAGAATGATGTGATGGACAAGACCCAATCCTAAACATAGCACAAGATCGTGATAGTTCGTTTGCTAGAGTTTTCCAAATGTCAAGTATCTTTTCCTTAGACCATGAGATCGTGTAACTCCCGGATACCGTAGGAGTGCTTTGGGATGTGCCAAACGTCACAACGTAACTGGGTGACTATAAAGGTAGACTACGGGTATCTCCGAAAGTGTCTGTTGGGTTGACATGGATCAAGACTGGGATTTGTCACTCCGTATGACGGAGAGGTATCACTGGGCCCACTCGGTAATGCATCATCATAATGAGCTCAATGTGACCAAGTGTCTGATCACGGGATCATGCATTACGGTACGAGTAAGTGACTTGCCGGTAACGAGATTGAACGAGGTATTGGGATACCGACGATCGAATCTCGGGCAAGTAACATATCGATTGACAAAGGGAATTGTATACGGGTTGAATCCTCGACATCGTGGTTCATCCGATGAGATCATCGTGGAGCATGTGGGAGCCAACATGGGTATCCAGATCCCGCTGTTGGTTATTGACCGGAGAGTCGTCTCGGTCATGTCTGCTTGTCTCCCGATCCCGAACCCGTAGGGTCTACACACTTAAGGTTCGGTGACGCTAGGGTTGTGAAGATATGTATATGCAGTAACCCGAATGTTGTTCGGAGTCCCGGATGAGATCCCGGACGTCACGAGGAGTTCCGGAATGGTCCGGAGGTAAAGAATTATATATAGGAAGTGCTGTTTCGGCCATCGGGACAAGTTTCGGGGTTATCGGTATTGTACCGGGACCACCGGAGGGGTCCCGGGGGCCCACCGGGTGGGGCCACCTGTCCCGGGGGGCCACATGGGCTGTAGGGGGTGCGCCTTGGCCTACATGGGCCAAGGGCACCAGCCCCACTAGGCCCATGCGCCTAGGGTTTCCATGGGGGAGGAGTCCAAGTGGTGGAAGGCACCTCTAGGTGCCTTGGGGGGGAGGGAATCCTCCCCTTGGCAGCCGCACCTAGGAGATCAGATCTCCTAGGCTGCGCACCACCCCCCCTTGGCCCTCCTATATATAGTGGGGGAGAGGAGGGACTTCATACCCAGCCCCTGGCGCCTCCCTCTCTCCCCGTTACGTCTCCTTTTCGTAGTATAGGCGAAGCCCTGCTATTGTGACGCCCTGCATCGACCACCACGCCGTCGTGCTGCTGGATCTTCATCAACCTCTCCTTCTCCCTTGCTGGATCAAGAAGGAGGAGACGTCTCCCGTCCCGTACGTGTGTTGAACGCGGAGGTGCCGTCCGTTCGGCGCTGGTCATCGGTGATTTGGATCACGTCGAGTACGACTACATCATCACCATTCTTTTGAACGCTTCCGTGCGCGATCTACAAAGGTATGTAGATGCATCCAATGACTCATTGCTAGATGAACTCCTAGATGATCTTGGTGAAACGAGTAGGAAAAATTTTGTTTTCTGCAACGTTCCCCAACAGTGGCATCATGAGCTAGGTCTATGCGTAGTTCTTCTTGCGCGAGTAGAACACAATTAGTTGTGGGCGTGGATTTGTCAACTTTCTTGCCGTTACTAGTCTGTTCTTGCTTCAGCGGTATTGTGGGATGAAGCGGCCCGGACCAACCTTACACGTACGCTTACGTGAGACCGGTTCCACCGACTAACATGCACTAGTTGCATAAGGTGGCTGGCGGGTGTCTGTCTCTCCCACTTTACTTGGAGCGGATTCGATGAACAGGGTCCTTATGAAGGGTAAATAGAAGTTGACAAATCACGTTGTGGCTTTAACGTAGGTAAGAAGACGTTCTTGCTAGAACCCTAATTCAGCCACGTAAAACTTGCAACAACAATTAGAGGACGTCTAACTTGTTTTTGCAGCAAGTGGTTTGTGATATGATATGGCCAAAGTTGTGACGAATGATGAATGATCTATATGTGATGTATGAGATGTTCATGCTATTGTAATAGGAATCACGACTTGCATGTCGATGAGTATGACAACCGGCAGGAGCCATACGAGTTGTCTTTATTCTTTTATATGACCTGCGTGTCATTGAGAAACGCCATGTAAATTACTTTACTTTATTGCTAAACGTGTTAGCCATAGTAGTAGAAGTAATAGTGGGCGAGCAACTTCATGGAGACACGATGATGGAGATCATGGTGTCAAGCCGGTGACAAGATGATCATGGAGCCCCAAGATGGAGATCGAAGGAGCTATGTGATATTGGCCATATCATGTCACGATTATTATTTGATTGCATGTGATGTTTATCATGTTTTTGCATCTTGTTTACTTAGAACGACGGTAGTAAATAAGATGATCCCTCATAACAATATCAAGAAGTGTTCTCCCCTAACTGTGCACCGTTGCTAAAGTTGATCGTTTCTAAGCACGCCGTGATGATCGGGTGTGATGGATCCTTACGTTCACATACAACGGGTGTAAGACAGTTTTACACATGCAAAACACTTAGGGTTAACTTGACAAGCCTAGCATGTGTATAGACATGGCCTCGGAACACAGAAGACCGAAAGGTCGAGCATGAGTCGTATAGAAGATACGATCAACATGAAGATGTTCACCGACGTTGACTAGTCCGTCTCACGTGATGATCGGACACGGTCTAGTTAACTCGGATCATGTAATACTTAGATGACTAGAGGGATGTCTAATCTAAGTGGGAGTTCATTAATAATTTGATTAGATGAACTTAATTATCATGAACTTAGTCTAAAATCTTTGCAATATGTCTTGTAGATCAAATGGCCAACGTAGTCCTCAACTTCAACGCGTTCCTAGAGAAAACCAAGCTGAAAGACGATGGCAGCAACTATACGGACTGGGTCCGGAACCTGAGGATCATCCTCATAGCTGCCAAGAAAGATTATGTCCTGCAAGCACCGCTAGGTGATCCACCCGTCCCACAGAACCAAGACGTTATGAACGCTTGGCAGACACGTGCTGATGACTACTCCCTCGTTCAGTGCGGCATGCTTTACAGCTTAGAGCCGGGGCTCCAAAAACGTTTTGAGAGACATGGAGCATACGAGATGTTCGAAGAGCTGAAAATGGTTTTTCAAGCTCATGCCCGGATCGAGAGATATGAAGTCTCCGATAAGTTCTTCAGCTGTAAGATGGAGGAAAATAGTTCTGTCAGTGAGCACATACTCACTATGTCTGGGTTACATAACCGCTTGTCTCAGTTGGGAGTTAATCTCCCGGATGATGCGGTCATTGACAGAATCCTCCAGTCGCTTCCACCAAGCTACAAGAGCTTTGTGATGAACTTCAACATGCAGGGGATGCAAAAGACCATTCCTGAGTTGTTTCCAATGCTGAAATCAGCGGAGGTAGAAGTCAAAAAGGAACATCAAGTGTTGATGGTCAATAAAACCACTAAGTTCAAGAAAGGCAAGGGTAAAAAGAACTTCAAAAGGGACGGCAAGGAGGTTGCCGCGCCCGGCAAGCAAGCTGCCGGGAAGAAGCCAAAGAATGGACCCAAGCCCGAGACTGAGTGCTTTTATTGCAAAGGGAAGGGTCACTGGAAGCGGAACTGCCCTAAATACTTAGCGGACAAGAAGGCCGGCAAAACAAAAGGTATATGTGATATACATGTAATTGATGTGTACCTAACCAGTACTCGTAGTGACTCCTGGGTATTTGATACCGGTGCCGTTGCTCATATTTGTAACTCACAGCAGGAGCTGCGGAATAAACGGAGACTGGCGAAGGAAGAGGTGACGATGCGCGTCTGGAATGGTTCCAAGGTCGATGTGATCGCCGTCGGCACGCTGCCTCTACATTTACCTACGGGATTAGTTTTAAACCTCAATAATTGTTATTTAGTGCCAGCTTTGAGCATGAACATTGTATCGGGATCTCGTTTAATTCGAGATGGCTACTCATTTAAATCTGAGAATAATGGTTGTTCCATTTATATGAGAGATATGTTTTATGGTCATGCTCCTATGGTAAATGGTTTATTCTTAATGAATCTCAAGCGTATTGCTACACATATTAATAGTGTGAGTACCAAAATATGTAAAGTTGATAATGATAGTACCACATACTTGTGGCACTACCGCCTTGGTCACATAGGTGTCAAACGCATGAAGAAGCTCCATGCAGATGGACTTTTGGAGTCTCTTGATTATGAATCATTTGACACATGTGAACCATGCCTTATGGGTAAAATGACCAAGACTCCGTTCTCAGGAACAATGGAGCGAGCAACCAACTCATTGGAAATCATACATACTGATGTGTGCGGTCCAATGAGTGTTGAGGCTCGCGGTGGCTATCGTTATGTTCTCACCCTCACTGATGACTTAAGTAGATATGGGTATGTCTACTTAATGAAACACAAGTCTGAAACCTTTAAAAAGTTCAAGGAATTTCAGAGTGAGGTTGAGAATCAACGTGACAGAAAAATCAAGTTTCTATGATCAGATCGTGGAGGAGAATACTTGAGTCACGAATTTGGCACACACTTAAGAAAATGTGGAATAGTTTCACAACTCACGCCGCCTGGAACACCTCAGCGTAACGGTGTGTCCGAACGTCGTAATCGCACTCTATTGGATATGGTGCGGTCTATGATGTCTCTTACCGATTTACCGTTATCTTTTTGGGGCTATGCTTTAGAGACTGCCGCATTCACTTTAAATAGGGCTCCGTCGAAATCCGTTGAGACGACACCGTTTGAATTATGGTTTGGAAAGAAACCTAAGTTGTCGTTTCTGAAAGTTTGGGGATGCGATGCTTATGTCAAGAAACTTCAACCTGAAAAGCTCGAACCCAAATCAGAAAAATGCGTCTTCATAGGATACCCAAAAGAAACTGTTGGGTACACCTTCTACCTCAGATCCGAAGGCAAGATCTTTGTTGCCAAGAATGGGTCCTTTCTAGAGAAAGAGTTTCTCTCGAAAGAAGTAAGTGGGAGGAAAGTAGAGCTTGATGAAGTATTACCTCTTGAACCGGAAAATGGCGCAACTCAAGAAAATGTTCTTGAGGTGCCTGCACCGACTAGAGAGGAAGTTAATGATAATGATCAAGATACTTCTGATCAAGCTCCTACTGAAATTCGAAGGTCCACAAGGACACGTTCCGCACCAGAGTGGTACGGCAACCCTGTCTTGGAAATCATGTTGTTAGACAATGGTGAACCTTCAAACTATGAAGAAGCGATGGCGGGCCCGGATTCCGACAAATGGCTAGAAGCCATGAAATCCGAGATAGGATCCATGTATGAAAACGAAGTGTGGACTTTGACTGACTTGCCCATTGAACGGCGAGCCACAGAAAATAAATGGATCTTTAAGAAGAAGACAGACACGGATGGTAATGTGACCATCTATAAAGCTCGGCTTGTCGCTAAGGGTTATCGACAAGTTCAAGGGGTTGACTACGATGAGACTTTCTCACCGGTAGCGAAGCTGAAGTCCGTCCGAATCATGTTAGCAATTGCCGCATTCTACGATTATGAAATATGGCAAATGGACGTCAAAACGACATTCCTTAATGGTTTCCTTAAGGAAGAATTGTATATGATGCAGCCGGAAGGTTTTGTCGATCCTAAGAATGCTGACAAGGTGTGCAAGCTCCAACGCTCGATTTATGGGCTGGTGCAAGCATCTCGGAGTTGGAACATTCGCTTTGATGAGATGATCAAAGCGTTTGGGTTCACGCAGACTTATGGAGAAGCCTGCGTTTACAAGAAAGTGAGTGGGAGCTCTGTAGCATTTCTCATATTATATGTAGATGACATACTTTTGATGGGAAATGATATAGAACTCTTGGACAGCATCAAGGCCTACTTGAATAAGAGTTTTTCAATGAAGGACCTTGGAGAAGCTGCTTATATATTAGGCATCAAAATCTATAGAGATAGATCGAGATGCCTCATAGGTCTTTCACAAAGCACATACCTTGATAAGATATTGAAGAAGTTCAATATGGATCAGTCTAAGAAGGGGTTCTTGCCTGTGTTGCAAGGTATGAAATTGAGCTCAGCTCAATGTCCGACCACGACAGAAGAAATAGAAGAGATGAGTGTCATCCCCTATGCATCAGCCATAGGTTCTATTATGTATGCCATGCTGTGTACCAGACCTGATGTAAACCTTGCCGTAAGTTTGGTAGGAAGGTACCAAAGTAATCCCGGCAAGGAACACTGGACAGCGATCAAGAATATCCTGAAGTACCTGAAAAGGACTAAGGAAATGTTTCTCGTTTATGGAGGTGACAAAGAGCTCGTCGTAAAGGGTTACGTTGACGCTAGCTTCGACACAGATCTAGATGACTCTAAGTCACAAACCGGATACGTGTATATTTTGAATGGTGGGGCAGTAAGCTGGTGCAGTTGCAAGCAAAGCGTCGTGGCGGGATCTACATGTGAAGCGGAGTACATGGCAGCCTCGGAGGCAGCACATGAAGCAATATGGGTGAAGGAGTTCATCACCGACCTAGGAGTCATACCCAATGCGTCGGGGCCGATCAAGCTCTTCTGTGACAACACTGGAGCTATTGCTCTTGCCAAGGAGCCCAGGTTTCACAAGAAGACAAGGCACATCAAGCGTCGCTTCAACTCCATTCGTGAAAATGTTCAAGATGGAGACATAGAGATTTGTAAAGTGCACACGGACCTGAATGTAGCAGATCCGTTGACTAAACCTCTCCCTAGAGCAAAACATGATCAACACCAGAATTCCATGGGTGTTCGATTCATCACAATGTAACTAGATTATTGACTCTAGTGCAAGTGGGAGACTGTTGGAAATATGCCCTAGAGGCAATAATAAAAGCATTATTATTATATTTCCTTGTTCATGATAATTGTCTTTATTAATGCTATAATTGTGTTATCCGGAAATCATAATACATGTGTGAATAACAGACACCAACATGTCCCTAGTAAGCCTCTAGTTGACTAGCTCGTTGATCAACAGATAGTCATGATTTCCTGACTATGGACATTGGATATCATTGATAACGAGATCACATCATTAGGAGAATGATGTGATGGACAAGACCCAATCCTAAACATAGCACAAGATTGTATAGTTCGTTTGCTAGAGTTTTCCATTGTCAAGTATCTTTTCCTTAGACCATGAGATCGTGTAACTCCCGGATACCGTAGGAGTGCTTTGGGTATGCCAAACGTCACAACGTAACTGGGTGACTATAAAGGTAGACTACGGGTATCTCCGAAAGTGTCTGTTGGGTTGACATGGATCAAGACTGGGATTTGTCACTCCGTATGGACGGAGAGGTATCACCGGGCCCACTCGGTTAATGCATCATCATAATGAGCTCAAAGTGACCAAGTGTCTGGTCACGGGATCATGCATTACGGTACGAGTAAAGTGACTTGCCGGTAACAAGATTGAACGAGGTATTGGGATACCGACGATCGAATCTCGGGCAAGTAACATACCGATTGACAAAGGGAATTGCATACGAGGTTGATTGAATCCTCGACATCGTGGTTCATCCGATGAGATCATCATGGAGCATGTGGGAGCCATCATGGGTATCCAGATCCCGCTGTTGGTTATTGACCGGAGAGTCGTCTCGGTCATGTCTGCTTGTCTCCCGAACCCGTAGGGTCTACACACTTAAGGTTCGGTGACGCTAGGGTTATGAAGATATGTATATGCAGTAACCCGAATGTTGTTCGGAGTCCCGGATGAGATCCCGGACGTCACGAGGAGTTCCGGAATGGTCCGGAGGTAAATAATTATATATAGGAAATGCTGTTTCGGCCATCGGGACAAGTTTCGGGGTTATCGGTATTGTACCGGGACCACCGGAGGGGTCCCGGGGGCCCACCGGGTGGGGCCACCTGTCCCGGGGGGCCACATGGGCTGTAGGGGGTGCGCCTTGGCCTACATGGGCCAAGGGCACCAGCCCCACTAGGCCCATGCGCCTAGGGTTTCCATGGGGAGGAGTCAAGTGGTGGAAGGCACCTCTAGGTGCCTTGGGGGGGAGGGAATCCTCCCCTTGGCCAGCCGCACCTAGGAGATCAGATCTCCTAGGCTGCGCACCACCCCCCTTGGCCCTCCTATATATAGTGCGGGAGAGGAGGGATTTCATAAATCAGCCCCTGGCGCCTCCCTCTTTCCCCGTTACGTCTCTCTCGCGTAGTATAGGCGAAGCCCTGCTACTGTGACGCCCTGCATCCACCACCACGTCGTCGTGCTGCTGGATCTTCATCAACCTCTCCTTCTCCCTTGCTGGATCAAGAAGGAGGAGACGTCTCCCGTCCCGTACGTGTGTTGAACGCGGAGGTGCCGTCCGTTCGGCGCTTGGTCATCGGTGATTTGGATCACGTCGTGTTCGACTACATCATCACCGTTCTTTGAACGCTTCCGTGCGCGATCTACAAAGGTATGTAGATGCATCCAATGACTCGTTGCTAGATGAACTCCTAGATGATCTTGGTGAAACGAGTAGGAAAATTTTGTTTTCTGCAACGTTCCCCAACAGACTAGCAGGTCAACAATGACGCCTGCTAAGGGAGCATCCATACGTGCATCCTTTTGCCACTGCCGAAGCCCCATATCCTCAAGCTTGATAGTCTCGTGTGCCATCCTCGACGACGTCCTCGCCATGGCCCCCAAGCCTCGCAACTACGTCGCCAACTGCCACCAAAACTGAGCACGTTGGCAAACCAGGATGAGGACAACCCATACCGCACCCGAGGTAGTACTTTGAGTCATGCCTACAAACAAGTTTCTTTCTACGAAAACAAAACTTTTGTTTCTGGGCAGCATGTTCCTCCCAGGCATCAACACTGTGCAACCTTGAAGCAAAGGATGAGGTAGCTAGCTCCCTTACTGTTGTTTTATTTGATTCTCCTAAGGCATTCCATACATAATTGTAACCCTGCCTAAGCTTCCTAGAAATACATATGTCTCGCTAGGAAGTTTGGATATGTTCTAACTCTTCTCAGTTAGGATTAGCTATATATATTCTAACTGTTCTTAGTTTGGATATGCTCTAACTCTTCACAATGAGGAGTATATATTGATCTTAGAAATTTGTCAGTGATGTAATGTTTTGTGTACAAGCTGATTCGTCTTTTTGGTGACATCAGGTTTTTAGTAGATGAAGGAGAAAGTCCGCGCCAAGAAGACCATTCTGATGGATTCAAGAGAATCAAGAGTGAAGCATCAAGATATGATAAATATGTCGATGACAAATATGCCTACCGAGATACTGAGTGGTTTCAGATATCTTTGGTTGATTTGGATTTGCTCACATAGAAAAAGGATGGCCACATATATATGGTAGTTACTTCCATGTCACAAAGGTGTTCTTCAGTAGGTACTGCACAATCACGTTGAACTTTCACAACAATCACATTCTCAGTGTTGTTGTCATATCATATATCTCTATAGTGTTTGATCACAATTTAGACAATTGATCTGATGTTGCTCATCTTTCAGTATAATATCTTCTTTTTCCAGATTTACATTTCCATTCTGCAGGAGGACCTATGCTTTAGCATGTTGATTTCATTTTAATTTTCATGTTGCTATATACTTTTGTCCTAGCCTAAGGACCTTGGCGATTCAAGAGTTGTAGGACATGATACATACTGTCAGTGTTAGTAGGAATTGTGGGCGTTAGCCCCCTGTTGAGTATTGCATATTTAGTACGTGCAAGTCTGCTAAGGGGCCTCGAGATATGCTTACTTATGGTGCTAGGTTTTTTTCCCGTTGCAACGCACAAGCCTTTTTTGTTAGTCTATCCCTAATTTTTTTATTAATAAAGCACGGATTGACTCCGTGGGTTCACCGTCAATACGCTTTCTTGTTGTAAATTTACGTTTTCAGTTTGAATTTAAAACATATATACGAGGTGGTACTAATTGGGGGAACCACGTCGCAAAATTTTTGTACGTACTACTACCTTGGGCATTGCCCTGAGGTCGTCTCACATGGCTGAAGCGTTGCCACTTGGGCCTCAGCCCATCCGGCCATCCGCTGCGCAGTGACCCAAAAATCTGCTAAAAATAATTATTCGTTTTTTCATAAAACCCACCTGTCATTCGAAATCACTGGTAGAAAAAGGGCCTATAGTCCCGGTTCGTAAGGGCCTTTAGTCCCGGTTCCTGAACCGGGACTAAAGTGTCGGTACTAATGCCCCGACCCTTTAGTCCCGGTTCAATCCAGAACCGGGACTGATGGGCCTCTACGTGGGCAGTGTCGGCAGCCCAGGCAGGGGGCCTTTGGTCCCGGTTGATGACATAAACCGGGACCAATAGGCTTCCAAACGTCAGCATCTGGCTGGAGCTGAGGTTTTTCTTTTTTTTTTAAAAAAAAGTGGCTGTTTTAGGGGTTTAGGGGGTTATTTTTAGGTTGTTATTAGCTAGCTAATAGAGAGAAGTGTCCTCTCTTATATCTTCATCCTTGGTTTACCTACGCTACTGCTATGTTCATTTCACCCGCAGATATATATATAATAACTCATGCATGCTCGCATCATACATCATCATATATAATAACAAGTCCTACTAATTAATCAAGCATCATCATAAAACTTCTACTCGTTATTAATAATAAGTCATACGATCATCATCCTCATAGTCATCGAACCCAACCCTACATAATTGTTCTTAGCACATGATCATCAGTATCAGGTAGGACCTAAACACACTTAAGGTAAAATAGCATAAAACAATATAGACCCTGACTCTCCATTATGAAGAATGGAGGTCATCTTGTCTCCAATTCTTGCGCCTCGCTTCCTTTTGCTTCCAAGAAGCTCCTTACGACTATCCATACATTTTTTCCATCCTTTGATTGTCATGTCTCCACTTCTTTTAGAAATCCGGTATGGACAGTTGAGATTCGTAGGATGACCTGGATATATGTTCAAAACATGAAGGCTGCCGCCATTCTGATACATCAAATGAGGCACACAATCCTCTAGGATTCTCTGTTGAAAAACATAGTAATAACTTCGTAGTTAGCAATTATGTACTAGTTTTAGAAGTATGCAAAAAGATGCACGGATGTCGTAATAGTAAAAAAACTTACCAGGGTATCTCCATGGTAGTTACCGTAGTTCAACACGTGCACTAGTGGCACGTATTGACCATAATGTTGAGGAGTTCGATTGTAGATATTGTAATTCTCAAGATCATTACAAAATCCAACCAGATGAGTTTTCTCCTTGTCAGTTAACTCAGAGCCATCAGTGTAGTAAGTTCTATCTACCATCTTCTGCACATTCTTTGATACTTCAAAATAAGCTGTCAATGGAAATAAGTTGTCAACTATTTTGAAATGAACAATACAAATTAGTTAATAATTAACTATGTTTGAGAAACTCACATAGCGGTAGAACTGGAGGAGTATCAACAAGGACCCAAATGTCCATATTGTCTTGCTCGATTTCAGGATCACCAAGATCCATGGTGACAAGCATACCCTCATCAAAACCATACAATTTGCAAAATGCTTCCCAATTTTTGCAACCAAAATGAGTTACGCTCTCAGCATTATACAACTTTACATCAAAATCCACATCATGATGGGTTCTTAGGTGAATTTTCTTCATTTCAAAATTTTCATGGTCTTAAAAATCCATCCTCTCCAAGACATAGCGTCTTGCATGGCATGGGATAAACTATACTCGAATTGTAAAAGATGAAAATTACACGTTGAAATAGTTGAAGTCATGCTTAATTATGAAAAAAAACACTTGTCGTCGTTCCGTACCGTTTCAACTTCGAAGGTCTCCTCGAGCTTAATGCTGAAGCGCCGATCATCGTTCAGGTGAGGCCTGTCGCACTCACCTCGATCGTCGTGGCACCAGTCGCAGTCCCCCGGGAACGATGACATTTCCTATATATCAACTAATCAACTAATCATATGCATATGCCTTGCATAGTGCTCTCCAATTTGAGCATCAATAAGAAAATCAAATCGCAAAATAAAGTAGTATTTCAATTAGGATGCATTCAATTATTAAGAAAAAACTACATCATCTCCATGTGGTCCGTACAATCGAATTATATCACTAATACACGTCGAATACTATATATCATACATATCGCCAGTACAGCTAGAACCGTAGCGCCCGACGGGTATCGCGCGGGCGGTGGACACCCAAAGGGAAGGAACCATCACAGGATCATAGCTCCAGTGAGATCCCTGAAGAACCTGCCAGGTATTCTCGAACCTGCCCTCCAACGAACCATGTAGCGACGGACGTGCTCGTCCTCCTCGCTGACACGGTGACGTACCACCCTCCGCGGTGTCCGGAAGCCTCGGCACCGTCACTGGCCCACGCGACCGCCACCAAACAAGGATCGGGTCAACGACGGGCTGGCTCCTCACCAAGCTACGCCCCGGAAGGTTAGCGCTCCCAGTACCACCCTCGGCGGAGCCCAGTCCCGGACATGGCCCATCTGGTCAAGCAGGTGTCCGCCGCCGACTCGACGACGAGGATGCGGGATAGGCATCGTCCACGTCGATGCGGGAATAATTGCTTTAACTAAAAAAATAAACTAGTTCTATTAATTTTCTTGCTAAAAATAAACTACTTCTATAGTAAAATAACCAGTTTTATTAAATCAACTAGTTCAACTACTAAGCACTTACTATAAATAGATAATGTAGTACTTACTAAAAATAAACAAGTTACCTAGTTCTAACTGGTTCCATTAAACACTTTCTAAGTAGTACTAATTACTAAAAGTTAATTATCAGGGAGGGGGGGTATGTCGACAACGACATACCCGATAACAAAAAATAAGAAGAGGAAGAAGAAGAAAAAAAGAGGAGAAGAAGAAAGGAAAAGGAGAAAAAAAAAAGAAAAAAAAAGGAGAAGAAGAAGGAATAATAGAGGAGAACAAGAAGAATTCTTCTTCTTCTCCTCTATTCCTTCTTCTTCTCTTCTTTTTTTTTCTTCTTTTTCATCTTCTTATTTATTTCTCCTGTTATTTCTCTCCTCTTCTTCTTCTCCTTCTTCCTCTTCTTATTTTCCTTTTTTCTCTCCTTCTTTTTCTTCTAAATATGAACATATACATAAATGACTTTGATCATACATAACGTTCAGATTCCTACACAATATGAACAAAATTACAACAGAAAAAAATAATAAAAATTCTATGAACAAAATAAAAATTCTATGAACAAAATTACAACAAAAAAATCATAAAAATTCTATGAAAAAATTGACATATTATTTGCATATATATGAACACACAAACTTTTGCATATGCAACAATAATATCACCGCCACATCTCTGGACCAAAAAAGACATATGCCGCCACTAAGGCCAACACTGTCAACTGCAAAACTGCCTTCAAAACCAAGCGTAAACTTCAGATCCTCAACTCTTTTTGCTTTGATTTTAGTTTCCATTACAAAGAGAAGGGAGGGGCCTTCAAGCTTCACGATACTGCGAAGCTCCCGAACTGCCTCAGGGTTCCCAAGCCCCCAGCAGTTCCAGCTTAAAACACTAATTGTGACTGGCAGGACCGCGACGCGGTCTCTGCCGAGTTATCTGGTGTAGGCTTTTTCTTCTTTGGTTCATGAGCAAAGTTATCTCCCTGTGTATCGTTGCTAGCTGTGGTTGGGTCCTTGATGCTTGCACCTGCGTCCCCAACTGGATCGCCCAAACTCCCATCTGTAAGCAACAAGGGTTTAGCCACGGATTTGTAAACTTGATGAGAAGCATCTTTTCGCTTCGGTGGCTGCATGTTCTTCATAGGAGATGTCACTTCCTCCCCAGGTTCCTTGTTTGTACTAGAATTCTTTGTGGTTGGCTTGCTGTGAGACTTTGGTTCCTTGGAGGAATTGTCGCTGGCCGCCGACTTCTTTGCATCATCCGACGCACGGAGTTTAGAGCCAAACGGCAGCTCACCCTTGTCATGGCGTGAGCCCAGAGTAGCACAATAGAGCTCTGAATGCCCTAATCTACCACAGGAGAAACATACAAGTCCGTCTTCTTTCTCCTGGCAGAATCGATCAAAATCCACCTTCTCAAAGGCTTGTCTACCTCAATTGATATCCTTGCTCGCAGAAAACCACCATTATGATCAAACTTGACAAACTGGGCGTTTTTATCAATCTGCTTAGCGATCGACATCCACCACACCTCATCCCTTAGGTTATATGGTAGATCCATAACCCTAGCCCAAATCTGCAGACGATCGAACTGGACCTCATCAGGCAGCATACATTCGTCAAACTCAGCCATCACCACGGCATTCGTACTGATATGCCATGGCGAGCCGCCCCACACCCGATCTTTGTCCCTCTGATTCTCAAATTCTGCTACAAACACGTTCACGCCCGCTGATCTAAACTTCAAACCACACGGGTTGCCCCATTACGGCCGAAGCGCATTAGCGATGGTTTGGATGTGTAGATGGTTCCGGTGGAGCACCTTCCCGGCCAACAGCCAGTTCGCCGGCCTCCCCTCGACGCGATCGTCGAGGATCAGAGGAGTAGCCTCCTCCTCGGATATGTCAAGTTCCCCCAAGGCCTCCTCGGGTTTCCTTCTGGTGGCGCAGCCCGCCTGGGGATCGCTCCCCTCCCCCGAGCCCGCGGCGCTAGGTGCAGCCATGAGCCCGGAGCACTAGCCTCTTCCTCTTTCTCTTGCACCGGCAACAAGTCGTTGGGCAAAGTCGACTCCACGTCAAACCCTAATCGCCGCCAGGGGTTTTAGGGTTTGGGGAAATCTTGTAATTACTGTCAGCACCCTGTCTTCTGCTCTCGTAGTCCCATCTACGCCCTATGTTGTACGTAGATCTCTGCGGCCTTGTACCCTTTTCACTCTTTCTTTATATCAATGGAATGATACGCCTCCACGTATTCGTGAAAAGAAAAGTAAAGACCGAACAAGCACAAAGTCCATTTACTCCTTTCCCTAGTGACTAAGAGCAAAATGCAAGCCGGGATGTCAGGAAGGAAATTTCATGGCTGAGAATCCGATCTTGAGAAACTAAGACAACTCTTGTCAAACAGTATATTATTATCAGGCAGGCTATTCATTATCTTAGCACACAATTACTTGATTCTTTTGTACTCTCTTCGTTTTAATTTACTCCGCAAATTAGATTTGTCTGAAGTCAAATTTTATATACTTTCAACAAGTTTGTAGAAAATATATTAACATATACACCACCAAATGTATATCATTAGATTCATCATTGCATATATTGTCACATCATATAAATTTGTTACTGTAAATGTTCATATTGTTTTACACAAACTTGGTCAAACTTTATAAAGTTTGACTTCATTCAAAACTTGTATTCAGAGTAAATAAAAACGGGGAGTACATACTGCATGTCACGTCCACAGTCTTCTTCAGATGCAGACTCCTGGAGTAAACAAGCAGGTTGTTGTTTCATTAATAAATCTCTTAAATGGCTTCTCGTAAGATGTAGACTCCTGAAAACAAATAGGCAGCAATCACTATCAGATGTGCACTACGCGTACTTCCTAGTCCCTGTGCACTTAAATTTTATAACATCTGGCCGGACACCACACTCCACGGCAACGCACAAGCCCTTTTCCACAAAAAACTTCCTACAAGCACCGTATCTCTATACCTCCTATTTTAACATGTGCATGACATTATATATACCACAAACTTCCATTCAACAAACCAAACCAAAGCAGAGTACACAGTACTAGAAGAAAGGCATTTGGGTGCATAATTGAAGATGGCCATCCACAGGGCTTTGCTCCTTGCCATCCTGGCTTGCATCTGCCTATGCGGAACTGTCATTGCAACTCGTGAGCTGAACAATGAATTATCGATGGTGATGAAGCATGAGAAATGGATGGCGCAGTACGGCCGCGTGTACAAGGACGCCACAGAGAAGACGCGCCGGTTCAAGGTTTTCAAAGCCAGCGTTGAATTCATTGAAAGTTCAATGCCCAGACTCACAAGTTCTGGCTCGGCGTCAACCAATTCGCTGATATCACCAATGATGAGTTCAGGACAACCAACACAAACAAGGGGTTCAAAGAAAACTCCATGAGAGTTCTTTCTTTAGGATTCAAGTATGAGAATTTGTGTTTTGATGCCCTTCCGGAAACGATGGACTGGAGGGCCAAGGGAGCTGTCACCCCTATCAAGAATCAATGCTAGTGCGGTAAGTCATAACACATTGTGATGGATTGCTTATACATGGTAATATTTTCTAGGATGATACTATAACAACACAATTACTTCTAGGCTATTGCTGGGCATTTTCTGTTGTTGCCGCGACAGAGGGTATTGTAAAACTGAAAACACACAAGTTAATCTCACTGTCGGAGCAAGAGTTGGTTGACTGTGATGTTCATGGTGAAGATCAAGGCTGCGAGGGAGGACTCATGGATGATGCCTTGAAATTTATTATCAAGAACTGAGGACTTACCATGGAGTCCAGCTACAATATAATGCAACTGATGGCAAGTGCAAGGCTGGATCCAATAGTGCTGCATGGCAAGTGCAAGGCAACCAGCACCGGCTTTGAGGATGTGCCTGCCAATAATGAGGGTGCCCTTGTGATGGCAGTTGCAAACCAACCAGTGTCTGTAGCTGTCGACGAAGACGACATGACATTCCAATTCTACTCTGGTGAGGTGATGACTAGCTCATGCGGCACTGATTTGGACCATGGAATTGCAGCCATTGGATATGGAAAGACTAGTGATGGCACAAGTTATTGGTTAATGAAGAATTCATGGGGCACAACTTGGGGCGAAGATGGGTAATTGAGAATGCAGATGGACATTGCAGACAAGAAGGGCATGTGTGGTCTTGCCACGGAGCCTTCGTACCCCACCAAATAAGAAGATCACCAAATTCCACCCAATCATACATATGCACAGTTCTCAAAACACTAAGGTCCCCAAGTAGAATGCATAGTTCATATGTGTCCGTGTACAATAATGCATCTTATGTCTGTACATTCTTATACTTTGTAATTTAATACCATGTGTGATACATTGTGTTTTAACAATTGATAGAGAATTATGTAGATATATATTCCATGAAGCTTTCAAATGGCTAAAATATTTCAATGTGTGTGTGATTTCTAAATAGTGTCCTCGGGTATTTATAAGAATGTAATGTCTTAATAGACTAGGAGGCATCCTACTAGTGATTTATATCACGAGAGCATACAACATGCAATATTTCAAAGGAATCAATCCATTCCAACTAGATTATGAGAAAACTCCACTTCCAAGAATAGCGTAACACACGATACCTTATGATGAGGTCATAGGCAAGACGTAGGGAATATGATTAATTATCTTAAATTATGATGCTCATCGATATTGTATTTTAATCTTTCATGTGTCTTTTTGTGTATATGATCAATTGAAACATCTATGGGTTTTTATTCATATACATTTAGGCATTCAGCTTCAACTCAAAGTTACAGAACTCCTAATTGTGCACCAATAAAAATATGTATCCGATGAAAATTTAGGATGAACAAAGAATCATCTTCTTACATTAATATACTAGTATGCACGCACGTGGACGTCAACATAAGTGTTTTTGGTGATAGAAAAAAGCATTAGGCTATGCTGCAAAAAGGAAATGCAAAATAATACGTTCTATGTATGAATGCATTGAGGAATATTATTGTTGTAAAAAGAAATATTAGAAGTGTGTAATTCCTATTGATTGGTGACAGAATTGTAAAACACAAAGGAAAATAACCAGCAGGCTAAGATTCATTAATTGTTTAATTTAGATTTCTTCTCTCTCTTGTCCTGTTTCTAGACCGATCCCAAGCCACACAGCACGTCGCTGCTGAACACAGCATGGCCTGAGCGGCATGCACTTTGTAAAACACAATGGTTCTAAAATACATTGGAAGCAGCTGATAGGTACTGTTCATGAGAATCCCATTGCTTTCAACCGTTAGATTGAGGATATCAACAATCAAGATCGATGCTCTCGACACATTCAAAACTCATACGATATATATTGGTATAGATTATAGGGAACTGTTTTATTGTGTGGAACACTAAGAATACACATAGACTAATAAAGTGAAAGTTGCTATGACAATACTTTTATAGACTCCATATAATTTATTCAAATTGATTCTATAACTTGTAATCAATTGTTCACATATTGTTAGTACATCAGAAATTGAACATCCTTCTAAATGGTCAGAAGACACTCTACTTACAAATTAAAATGTCATTCACTCTAAAAGAATTGTAGCATTGGAGTGAATGCCTAATTTCATAACTTGAAGTAAAAAATGCATTGGTATGACTTCAAGTTGAAGTATACTTCGCAGCAAAGTCAGCAATATGCTTATCTGAGCTTCCTCCTTCCTGCATTGCATCCTTGGCCTTTTGCATCCACTTTGCAGCATTTCTTTTGTACTCATCCTTTCTATCTCCGTCCATCACCTCTCTAATGCACCTCTCGACCTCCATCCTCTTTAGCCATCCGTTATCGCCCTTCCGCACTCGCACACCCATGCCCCACACAGTCTCCACATACTTTGAGATGGTGGGTTGGTCAGCCCAATGTGGGATTCCCACAAGAGGAACACCACTAACAATTGCCTCCAATGTCGAGTTCCATCCGCAGCGGGTAACAAAACAACCTACATGTATGTTCATAAATTTAGATCTAAAGTGTTGTCATTTTTGTTTACTCTGTAAAGCATTTATATATTCTTGTCCATAGAAAGTAAAAGAAATGTAATGTGTGTAACCATACCGATAGCCTTGTGTGACAAAACTTCTAGTTGGGTGCACCACGCAACAATTAATCCACTGTTCTCACATTTCTCCTTGAGTTCTTCAGATAACTTGTGTGCCTCATTGGATCTGACAACCCAAACAAAAGGTTTGCCAGAATTGCATAGTCCACTGCCAAGCTCCTCCAATTGGGTTGCATCGTAGTTAGAGACAGTACCATAGGATACAAGCACAACGGAGGAAATGCTATGCTTGTCTAACCAATCCATACAGGATGCACCCTCACTGAACAAGTTGAAACCATAAGACTTGTTGGATGGTAGGCGATTATCATCAAGATAGTATGATGGCAAAGTTGGACCTATCATATTCGCTCTCCATGTTAACTCCATGTACTCTGCCTCCTGCTCAGTTGGCAAAATTTCAAATATCAAATTCTTTCTGAAATGGACTAAATATAATCAAGCATAGAAACGTCATATTGACAGGACCGTTCGTTCCTACCCGTATGAATCATCACATCATCAATCTGATGTGACATAACAAATAATGGAGCGTCGAACACTTGTATGTTTAGTTGACGTGCTGGTAGCATATATATGAGGCCCTTATGCCACCTCCAATAATTTACACTGGATTTGTCATTTTGCACCATCCTTGCGTTAGAAATGTGGAACAGAAGATTATAGAAACGTAATAGATGTGTCCTCCTTACACACCCTGTCATAGCTCTCTTCATGAGAAATGAAAATTTATGTGTCTACGATGCTTGTGTAGCGCATTACTCCTCTTAAATGAAAAATGAAAAAAGAAATATGCTAATTGATAAAAGCAATGTCTCTTGTTAAGATATTTAGCACTGATAAATGCACTAAAAATACATATAAATTAATACATTTCAAATGTATTAAGGAAGCAATTTTACCATCTAGTTTTCTAGCATCTGAAAATGAAAATACACAACTAAAATTAGAATGCTCTGCTCTCATCAGTGCCGAATGCGTAAGATTAATTCCTAACGACCTCTTTAAGTCACGTGGTCTCTTTCTTGTTGCAAAACTTATTAGATAACTAGAGCAGAGCTGACCAGTCTCAAAGTATGGCGTACCTTTGGCTCGATGTCGTGGAAAGAGTTGACGAGCACGTCGTCGGCGTCCTCCAGCCCGTCGAACTGCCCAATCGACGTCTTTGTGAGCACCGGCTGCGACTCCGGTGCGACCGCGAACGGCGGCATGTCCTCCGGCCCAAGCTCCACGCCCAGCGCTCCTCTCGCGAGCAGCGCATGCCCGTCCGTCGCCGGCAGCGCCAGTCGCCCCGCCCAGAGCTCCCCATACACGATGTCCACTGCGCACGGCTGGGAGAAGAAGGCTGCGGTGGCCACGCCGGCCGCCCGCGCCACCCGCAGCGCCCACGCAAGATGAGGGTCGTAAACCAGCACGCGCACTGGCCGCCCGGCGCACGCCTCCGACAGGAGGAGCTCCCGCAGCGTCTCGGACCCGACGGCCTCCAGTCGCGGGAAGTACTCCGCGTAGTCGGGGCACGACGCCATGCCACCAGCGTCGAAGCCGTCCGAGATGGCGGCCACGCGGAACGGCGCGCCAGGGGGCGAGGTGGTGGAGAGCACGTACCGGGTGACGACGAGGGTGGGGCGGAGACCGTGGTACGCGAGGCGGCGGCCGAACTGGAGTATCGGGTTTGTGTGGCCCTGCGCCCACAGGAACGGGAGAAGGAGGACGCTCGGGCCGTCACCTGCTCCATGGCCGAGGATTGAGCCAGTGGTGCCCGTGGTCTCCATGTTGACAGCGTTCATTCATAGTGTTTGCTCAAAGATAAATAGGCATGGAAAGTTGGATGCAGAGTGGCGCGTAAGGTTTCTCTTGGGAATGGTCAAATTTGTTGCCACGCTCCTGTCTGTGTGTCTTGCACTGACGAGTGGAAGGAACCGGGAAGGTGGTGCGGCTGCATTCTCGACCGCATGCGTATAAAAAGTTGTACTAGTTTATTCTCTTTCCAGGATAGAGACGGAGTAATCTAATCTATCGTGTCCACACAAAAACCCAGGGGAGATATGGACATATTTGTTGTTTATTTGTCACGTATTCAAGGACCCGGTTCGATGTAACCGAGGTCCACAATTCTAGGTATAAAAATTTGTCCAAAAATGGCTGTAATATGAGTAAAATTATACTACAATTATTCACTCCATTAATATGCCAATATATGTTAGTCTCTGCAATTATCTTCCTAATCTTTTTCCCTATAATAATCTTTCCCTAATCTTTTTACCTAGTAATAAAGCAGTCATTGTTTCTGGTCGTACGTCATTGGCATTTTTGCATAAAAGCCTCCGCGATTTTGGGTATTCAACCCACAGTACAATAATAAGTCAACTCCAACCGTATTGACGAGAGAAAAAACGAAATAACCCACCCGCCCGCCGATGCATCAGTCCTTCCCCACATCAGCAGTCTTTAAATTGACTATTAGTCCCACCTCGCAGCTTTGTATTGAATCCTACAAATTTATATATGTTCGAAAGTAGACAATCAACAAGCCGAATAACAAAGCAGAGATGGCTGATCAAGAGAATAAGAGAGAGATCAGATAAAACGAGCCTCCCTCAAGGCCAATGCATCACCGGCACGGACTTGCCTCACGGAAGCAGAACAGAGCCGTGGGCGCTAGATGGAGAAGTGGAGGAGTGGCGCTGGGTGGTGGTGGGGAGCCCCTCTCTCTCCTGTGGATGGCTGGGGTGACGGGGGCAGCGGGACCGGTGCGCAGTGGCGCAGAGAGGGTCTCTATCGAGCTGGACTTGGCACTGGACGTCGCGGGTGATACTCGTGTTCGTCGTCTCCATGCCCAGACGAAGCAGGCAGCGACGAGCCGATGACGGCTCTCGACACGGTCGGAGAAGGCGGGGCGGCACGGATCTGGTGCTGAACAGCAAAGATACGGGGGTGAGAGGTGAGGGAGAGATCCAGAGGGAGGGAGTTAGGGAAGGGAATGGAGAGGGGGAAGGTTAGCGGAGCAGCGGGCCGGAGTTGCAGGGGCGGTAGCCGGCCATGGCGCCGGTCGCTGGACTGGACGGGGGGAGGCGAGGAGGGGCTGCAGGCGCCGGGGGTCGAGGAGAGTTCCTTGCTCGGGCACGGTTGGTGCGGGAGGCGGCGTACGGGCGGCGGCGTTGTTGCAGCGCGGCTGGGCTGTGTATGGGCTCCTGGCATGGAGAAGTGGCGCTGGGTGTGATGGATGTGGAGAAGATAAGAATTGAGTGGTGGAAAAGGAATTGTCGGTGGGATTGAGTGCTTGTTGCTACTGCTTTTTCTTAAAACGATGTGATGTTTTTCTTCTGCTTTTCTGCGTAGAGCTAGGTGTCGGCCTCTGCTTTTTCTGCGTAGAGCTAGGTGTCGATCTCTGCTAGCATAGTACAATTTACTTGGCTGCTGTTTAAGCCTGCCATATCTTAATCTTAATCATGAATACATTATTAGTTACAGTACTTAAAAGATGTGTGACTGAAATATTGGAAAGATTTGTTTAAAAAATATTGAAAATAAATACTATTTGTTAAGGGAAAATATATTTCAGGCTCACCTATGGACTACCTGATCATCAATATATTCCTCGAGTCTTGATGTTCCTGATAGATTTGTTTAAAATAATATTGAAAATAAATACTATTTCTTAGGGGAAAAGATATTTCGGGCTCACCTATGGACTACCTGATCATCAATATATTCCTTGAGTCTTGATGTTCCTGATGCCGTTGATGAGATAGAGATGAGGGACGAAGAAAGAGTTTAGAGGGTACGGCAACGGTGCATCCTGCTTGAACTGGATCTGGAGGAGGGGTTGTGTCCTATTTCGACTCTCACGTCGGCGAGAGCACTACTAGGAAAAAGGCTACTAGCAGCGCGGGTAAAATGGCTACTAGCAGCGTGGGTAGCCGCGCTACTAGTATCGCGCTACAGCTAATAGTTAGTAGTAGTGCGGGTAGACCCGCGCTACTACTAACTTTGTTAGTAGTAGCGTGTGTGACACCCGCGCTATTGCTATTACAGAACCGCGCTACTACTAACGTAGTAGTAGCAGCGTGCTTATAATACCAGCGCTACTAGTATCCTAAGTACTAGTAGCGCTCAATTTGTTCCCACGCTACTACTAACTATTTAGGATTTAAAAATAAATAAAATCAACCAATTCCATTTTATGCATACAATTCCAAGAAACAATAGTGATGGAAAAATGTCACTATCACACAGTTGCCATATTCCTTATTCATGATTCTACTATCACACAGTTGCCATATCTGCTACCACACAGTTTCTCATTCTACATGTCCTCACTCGAATAGTGAGAAAAATGAAAAGGAGAAATAGAGCTAATCTGCCAATGGAATGTCCTTATTCCTGAGTAATATTCAATGGAACGGTGCAATTGCACTGCAGTCTCATGGATTCACTATGCCGCTTCAACATCTCATTATCTTGTAGCGATGGAAATGAGCATCAGCAAGGCATATAGATTTTATCAATAAATGGAGAGGAAGCATAATCTCAGATGATACAGGAGACACATGGACTAAGATTCTGATACAATGCGAATATGCACTATAAGTACAGATATATTTCAGTTACAAAATGATATTTAGTTAAAAAGTTACAAATAACTGAATGAAACTCAAACTAGATATTTCATTTACAAAAAATATTTCAGCTTAGGAATGCAGTGTATAAATCAGACTAGATAGATAACACTAAGCTTAAATTTTAAATGCAGTTTAAGTACTAGCACCTACCAACTGAATATAGATTTTCCTTAGTGCATTTGCACTAGGAAACTAATCCTAACATATCAACATTTTGATCACCATTATATCCCGTTGTGAATCCAAGGAAATCAACAGTTCTATAAGATATGGCTAGAAAACACTGGACATAACAGAAAGTAGCCACTTCTTTGTTGTGTGGAAAATTTCTCAGGTTTTGCCCTTAACCATTACTGTCTCTAAACAACACTTTTTATTCAGTACAAAATCTGTGACCTAATTAGAACTTGTTCCAATTAGTTAACATGAAAGAATCTACACTGAAAAGGCATAATCAAAGAGCTGGACTTCAGTATAGGAAGATTAAATTCCCAGTGGGGAGAGGGTGGGCAGACTGCTCATGTTGCTAACAGGCTAACTTGCACGCGACGCTGGCGGCGCCTATGCATAAGCACGGCCACGACGAGACATCAGCGGCCGAGGAGGCATCGACGGCAGGATTAAATGCAAAAGAAATGTTTATAAGGTGCTGATAACTCGTTACCAAGCTACCTAATAGCAAATTAATTCATCTAAGCACCGAGAATAACAAAAAATTAGTACGCTGTTTGGTCCAATTGGTCAAGGCCCAAAATGCAGGTCAAGACCAACTATATCAACACCTATAAGAACCTCTACCTTATGCATGCCTCATATGCGACCTTACAATAATCTACTCCTATGGGTGCCCAATGCTGTAATCTTGAGAAATCACCAACAAAGTTCAGGCAACAAAAGGCAAAGAACGGAACAAACCTGCGGGAGCTTGACGGTGGTGGAGGCGGCCATGATGCAGTAGCCGAGGAGCTTGGAGACGAGCGGGAGCAGGCATTCTTTCTCCGGGATCTTGGCGTCCAACAGCGCCGAGAGGACGCAGACGAAGTTCATGCCCAGGATCTCCAGCTCCGTCATCTTCAGATTCGCCAATCTCCAAATCATCCAATACAAAAATCAGAAGAAAACAAGGCAGAGGATGCTTCAGTCAGGAGGGCGAGGGGGGATGAGGGAGGAGGGAGTTTCCACATATCCTCACGTCGATCTGCACCGGCGCCATGGCTTCCTCAGCATGGATGGAGGCCACGGCGAGCGAGGGACTGGACTGGAGGTCGAGGGACGAATCTTTCACCGGAGAGGAGCTGGTTGCCGTCGAACTGGGCGAGCGGGACGGGGACGGTGCGGGGGCGCTTGCCGAAGCAGGCGGTGCAGCGCTTGTGGGCCTGGACGCAGGGGAGGCAGCAGGTGAGGCGGGAGCAGCCCGGGCACCGGTACTTCCACGGCTGCTCCCCGCACTCCTGGCACGGGGCACCCTTCTTCCCGCCGCCGCCGGAGCCGTAGGCGGCGGCGCTGGGCGGCGGGCCCTGCGCGGGCGGCTCCCCCTCCATGGCGGGTTGGGACTTGGGAGAGGAGGAGAGGAGGTGGGAGCAGAGACGGGATTGGGGATCTGGATCAAGCGTTGAGTGTTTTTTTGAGACATGGAGTGGGATGGTTGGTGGGGTGGGAGCAGATGCAGGTGGTAGCGTGGGGTTTATAACCCGCGCTACTACTATCGACTTAGTAGTAGCGTGGGTTATAAACCCACGCTACTACTATGGCTGGTCCCGGAAGGCACGGTGAAAATCACTTAGTAGTAGCGAGGGGTAAAAACCTGCGTTACTACTATTGGGTTATTAGTAGCGCGGTTTCCTTAAGCTCGCTACTCCTAATTAGCAGTAGCATTTGTTTTTAAACCGCGCTGCTCCTAAGATTCTGTGTATAAGGTTTTCCCTAGTAGTGGAGAGAGAGAGATGTGGTCATGGCTATGCCGATCATGTCCTTAGTCCTTCCGTGCACCACCTCTATGCATGTGGCTACTCCCCTCCGTCATATCATCTCACCCGCAACTCTGCATGTCCTATCCTGATCCTGTTCGAGCCCTGATGTTGGTGTCAAGGGAAGCAACCGTGTTGGCGCAGTCGGCGTGCTCCTACTGTTGGTGGTCGTCAGTGGCGGAGCTAGACCAGGAAGACTCGAGGGGGGGGGGGGGGGGGGCGCAAAGAGAAAAAACAATTTCTAGGGGGTGCAAAATCTCTATTTTTTCCAATCCATAAATCTCTATAAAGAATTTCTTCACTATTTTTGCCCAGTCTGGGGGGGCGACGTCACCTGCAGGGATGCATGTAGCTCCGTCAGTGGTGGTTGTGTATCAACAAAAGAGCATCAAGCATTGTAAACTCTTTACTATCTAATGGTCATCATATCTTTGAAGTGGTCAACTAAAAATATGAATTCATGATAAGACGAGGAAGATTCTAACAGATTGAGAGATAGAGCTTGATATTTCACCATAATAGATAAACTCTAAAATATCACGCAAACCCTAAAATTTATTTCATACAGTTGCAATGCACATGCTTTTTTTGCTAAAATGTCAACTTTTATTAAAAATAAGGAAATTCCCACGTTTAACCATATTATCAACATTTATTAAAAATGGATATAAAAATTGATGCACAATGACACATGCAGCAGGTTATGCCCATTTATCCACCCGGTGCAACACACGGGCATTTATACTAGTAATAATAAAGCAATTACTGTTTCTGGTCATATGTCATCTGCGTTTTTGCAAAAAAGTCCCTCTACTTCTTTGAAGTCAACCCGCAGTCCTATTTTCAGTGTGTTCTTGAGATAACATTCTGTTTTGGCAAAAAAGCCCCTGACGTCCGGCGTGCATTTGAGAGCACGGCGGGCACGGGAGTGAGCTCACGGGCGCGCCTCCGGCAGGCGAGCCTAGCCGGCAAGTCCTCCTGCTGCTTGGCGAGGCCCTTGGCCTTCCTGCGGGCTGAGGCGTTGCGGAACGAGCGGCGGATCTCGGCCGCTCCGTCGTGGATCCAGCGGCGGGCGGATCGAGATGGGAGAGGCGACAACCTCCATGACAGGTCCCTCAAGGACACCAGCGTGGATCTGGCGAAGGACAGATAGAGACGAAGAGGCGACGACCACCATGGCGGGATCTGGGGCAGAGGAGTCAGGGTCTTGTGGCGGCGCTCGCCTGAGCTCCTGGCGCCGTGGAGACGTCGGGAACGGGCGAAGGACGGGGAGGCAGGTCGGAGACGGGCTGGATCTGGCGATTCCCGATGACGAACGGGCGGCGGCGGTCTCCATGCTGCGGGGTCGGCTCGAAGCTCCTGCAACGGGCATGGTAGTCTTCCTGTTGAAGAAAAGAGAGAGAAGAGAGAGACAAGGGAGATATAGAGAGGGAGAGAGGAGGCGGGGCAACATCGCGGTGCAGCTGCTGCTCACCTAGGCGACGACGTCGGCAGGGCCGCCGGGGCGTGGGTCGGAGCTGAGGACCTCAGGCGTCCATGGCGGCTTCCCTGTAACAGAGAGCAAGAGAGATAGAGGAAGATGAGAGTAAATGGGAGAAACAGAGAAGGGAAGAGGGAGATGACGGGGAAAAGAAGGCAGGGGCCACGGGGCCCTGGTCGGTGGCTTCGGTCGTCGGTGAAGAAGGAGCTCGGGGTCGAGGACAAGGTGGCTGCGCTCGGGAGCAGCAGATCGAGCCGTGGCACGACTATGGTGGTGATAGACGGTGTCGCGACAAAGAGGAAAGGATGACTACTAGGAGGAGAAGGAGCAGCAGGGGGGAAGGATAACGCCACAAGTGAAGTCAGAGCGGCGGCAGCATCTGTCAAGGAAGAGCGGTGGCGGAGAGAAAGGGATGGATGGATACTAGGAGGAGGAGGAGGAGCAGCAGAGAACAAGGTGATGCTGTCGCCTCTCGCCTCTCCTAGTGGGCACCTGTGAGTCCGTGACTATATGCTGTCAATGATAACATTCTTTATACAAAGTAATTTTTACATGTCTGCAGGCCACATGCAAATCCAATCGAAGACACCAGAAACACACACATGCAGGCTCTTTGCAGAAGAGAACCCCCTCATCTGTTTTTTACTTTTGATACATGAATTATCTGACACTGATCAGATACTTCCTCTGTTTTCTAAAATTTGGTACACAAATTATCTGACACTAATCATAGTATCTGATAGTATGTCCCAATGTTTTGTTGAGTACTGTTTTAAAAAACACATACTTCTAAGTTTGTATTCATCCTGTACATTCATCATTCTTTGTAAACAAATAAGTTACCGTTATACATGTGAAGAAAAACTCTTCCCTCCCGTGTTTGTTCAAAACAGAGAAAAATTGCAACAACAAAAAAAAACGATTTGCATGTTTATAAATTGATCTTTCTAAATAAAAAATGCAGTTTTTAATAATATCACTAGTAGAAAAAGGGTTAAACGTGAAACACATTAGTGCCGGTTTGTAAAAAAACCGGCACTAATGTGATCAATAGTGCCAGTTCGAATGGCTATGTATTAGTGTCGGTTCGTAACGAACCTTTAGTACCGGTTCGTGCCACGAACCGGTACTAAAGGGGTGGTGGGAGGCTGGCGTCAGGCCAGGGCCCCACGAGCCCCTTTAGTGACGGTTTGTGACACAAACCGGTACTAAAGGTCTAACCTATAGTACCGGTTTGTGTCACCAACCGGCACTACAGAGTCTTAACCTAGTACCGGTTGAAGACACAAACCGGCACTATAGGGCAATTTTCAAACTCTACCCCCCCTGTATCACCATTTCAGTTTTGAAAAAGTCAAAAGAAAATGATAAAAACTTCAAAAATTAAAATCCTTGGAGAGGTAGTTATATTACTACATCTACACGTTAGGAAAATTTGAAAACTTAAATTTGGACATGTTTTTCAAAAAGTGTAGGGAAAATGTAAAACGGCTATAACTTTTGCATACGATGTCGGAAAAAAACGTATAATATATCAAAAAATTCAGCACGAAAATCTGGTCAAACTACGGCCTGTTTGCAATGTTTTAGAATCCTCAAATTCCAAAAGGAAAAAAAGATATGGTCAAATTTAAGTTTTTTAATTTTTTTTTAAAATCTGGTCAAACTACTTATTCAAGAAGTATTAATATTACTACATAATTATTTAAGAATACTAGTGTTACTAAATAATTATTTCAATTTTTTGAATTTTGGTCAAATCTGGTCAAACTATAGTCAAACTATGGTCAAACTGTTGGGGAACGTAGTAATTTCAAAAAATTTCCTACGCACACGCAAGATCATGGTGATGCATAGCAACGAGAGGGGAGAGTGTGATCTACGTACCCTTATAGACCGACAGCGGAAGCGTTAGCACAGCACGGTTGATGTAGTCGTACGTCTTCACGGCCCGACCGATCAAGCACCGAAACTACGGCACCTCCGAGTTCTACCACACGTTCAGCTCGATGACGATCCCCGGACTCCGATCCAGCAAAGTGTCGGGGAAGAGTTCCGTCAGCACGACGGCGTGGTGACGATCTTGATGTACTACCGTCGCAGGGCTTCGCCTAAGCACCGCTACAATATTATCGAGGATTATGGTGGAAGGGGGCACCACACACGGTTAAGAATATGATCACGTGGATCAACTTGTGTGTCTAGGGGTGCCCCCTGCCCCCGTATATAAAGGATCAAGGGGAGGAGGCCGGCCGGCCCCTATTGGCGCGCCAGGAGGAGTCCTCCTCCTAGTAGGAGTAGGACTCCTACTAGGAGGGGGAAAGAAGTGGGGAGGGAGAAGGAAAGGGGGGCGCCCCCCCTCTCCTAGTCCAATTCGGACCAGGGGGGAGGAGGCGCGCGGCCCACCTTTGGCTGCCCCTCTCTCTCTCTCCACTAAGGCCCATATGGCCCATTACTTCTCCCGGGGGGGTTCCGGTAACCCTCCGGCTCTCCGATATTCTCCGAAATCACCCGGAACCCTTCCGGTGTCCGAATATAGCCGTCCAATATATCAATCTTTATGTCTCGACCATTTCAAGCCTCCTCGTCATGTCCGTGATCACATCCGGGACTCCGAACTAACTTCGGTACATCAAAACTCATAAACTCATAATATAACTGTCATCGAAACCTTAAGCGTGCGGACCCTACGGGTTCGAGAACAATGTAGACATGACCGAGACACGTCTCCGGTCAATAACCAATAGCGGAACCTAGATGCTCATATTGGCTGCTACATATTCTACGAAGATCTTTTATCGGTCAGACTGCATAACAACATACGTTGTTCCCTTTGTCATCGGTTTGTTACTTGCCCGAGATTCGATCGTCGGTATCTCAATACCTAGTTCAATCTCGTTACCGGCAAGTCTCTTTACTCGTTTCGTAATACATCATCTTGCAACTAACTCATTAGTTGTAATGCTTGCAAGGCTTATGTGATGTGCATTACCGAGAGGGCCCAGAGAAACCTCTCCGACAATCGGAGTGACAAATCCTAATCTCGAAATACGCCAACCCAACATTCACCTTTGGAGACACCTGTCGAGCTCCTTTATAATCACCCAGTTATGTTGTGACGTTTGGTAGCACACAAAGTGTTCCTCCGGTAAACGGGAGTTGCATAATCTCATAGTCATAGGAACATGTATAAGTCATGAAGAAACAATAGCAACATACTAAACGATCGGGTGCTACATTTCTATGGTTAGGAAACATAACCATCTTCAATTAACGAGCTAGTCAAGTAGAGGAATACTAGTGACGTTTGGTTTGTCTATATATTCACACAAGTATTATGTTTCCGGATAATACAATTCTAGCATGAATAATAAACATTTATCATGATATAAGGAAATAAAATAATAACATTTATTATTGCTTCTAGGGCATATTTCCTTCAGTCTCCCACTTGCACTAGAGTCAATAATCTAGATTACACAGTAATGATTCTAACACCCATGGAGGTTTGGTGCTGATCATGTTTTGCTTGTGGAAGAGGCTACATTCAGATCCGTATGTATCTTGCAAATCTCTATGTCTCCCACCTGGACTAGATCCCGGATGGAATTGAAGCGTCTCTTGATGTGCTTGGTTCTCTTGTGAAATCTGGATTCCTTTGCCAAGGCAATTGCACCAGTATTGTCACAAAAGATTTTCATTGGACCCGATGCACTAGGTATGACACCTAGATCAGATATGAACTCCTTCATCCAGACTCCTTCGTTTGCTGCTTCCGAAGCAGCTATGTACTCCTCTTCACATGTAGATCCCGCCACAACGCTTTGTTTAGAGCTGCACCAACTAACAGCTCCGCCATTTAATGTAAACACATATCCGGTTTGCGATTTAGAATCGTCCGGATCAGTGTCAAAGCTTGCATCAATGTAACCATTTACGATGAGCTCTTTGTCACCTCCATATATGAGAAACATATCCTTAGTCCTTTTCAGGTATTTCAGGATGTTCTTGACCGCTGTCCAGTGATCCACTCCTGGATTACTTAGACTTATAGCAAGACACACATCAGGTCTGGTACACAGCATTGCATACATGATAGAGCCTATGGCTGAAGCATAGGGAACATCTTTCATTTTTCTCTCTATCTTCTGCATTGGTCGGACTTTGAGTCTTACTCAATTTCACACCTTGTAACACAGGCAAGAATCCTTTTTTTTGCTTGATCCATTTTGAAATTTTTCAAAACTTTGTCAAGGTATGTGCTTTGTGAAAGTCCAATTAAGCGTCTCGATCTGTCTCTATAGATCTTGATGCCCAATATGTAGGCAGCTTCACCGAGGTCTTTCATTGAAAAACTTTTATTCAAGTATCCTTTTATGCTATCCAAGAAATTCTATATCATTTCCGATTAGTAATATGTCATCTACATATAATATCAGAAATGCTACAGAGCTCCCACTCACTTTCTTGTAAATACAGGCTTCTCCAAAAGTCTGTATAAAACCAAATGCTTTGATCACACTATCAAAGCGTTTATTCCAACTCCGAGAGGCTTGCACCAGTCCATAAATGGATCGCTGGAGCTTGCACACTTTGTTAGCTCCCTTTGGATCGACAAAACCTTCCAGCTGCATCATATACAACTCTTCTTGCAGAAATCCATTCAGGAATGCAGTTTTGACATCCATTTGCCAAATTTCATAATCATAAAATGCGGCAATTGCTAACATGATTCGGACAGACTTAAGTATCGCTACGGGTGAGAATGTCTCATCGTAGTCAATCCCTTGAACTTGCTGAAAACCTTTTGCGACAAGTCGAGCTTTGTAGACAGTAATATTACCGTCAGCGTCAGTCTTCTTCTTGAAGATCCATTTATTCTCAATTGCTTGCCGATCATTGGGCAAGTCAACCAAAGTCCATACTTTGTTCTCATACATGGATCCCATCTCAGATTTCATGGCTTCAAGCCATTTTGCGGAATCTGGGCTCACCATCGCTTCTTCATAGTTCGTAGGTTCATCATGATCTAGTAGCATGACTTCGAGAACAGGATTACCGTACCACTCTGGTGCGGATCTTACTCTGGTTGATCTACGAGGTTCAGTAGTATCTTGTTCTGAAGTTTCATGATCATTATCATTAGCTTCCTCACTAATTGGTGTAGGTGTCACAGAAACAGGTTTCTGTGATATACTACTTTCCAATAAGGGAGTAGGTACAGTTACCTCGTCAAGTTCTACTTTCCTCCCACTCACTTCTTTCGAGAGAAACTCCTTCTCCAGAAAGTTTCCGAATTTAGCAACAAAATTCTTGCCTTCGGATCTGTGATAGAAGGTGTATCCAATAGTTTCCTTTGGATATCCTATGAAGACACATTTCTCCGATTTGGGTTCGAGCTTATCAGGTTGAAGCTTTTTCACATAAGCATCGCAGACCCAAACTTTCAGAAACGACAACTTTGGTTTCTTGCCAAACCACAGTTCATAAGGCGTCGTATCAACGGATTTTGATGGTGCCCTATTTAACATGAATGCGGCCGTCTCTAGAGCATATCCCCAAAACGATAGCTGTAAATCAGTAAGAGACATCATAGATCGCACCATATCTAGTAAAGTACGATTACGACGTTTGGACACACCATTACGCTGTGGTGTTCCGGGTGGCGTGAGTTGCGAAACTATTCCACATTGTTTCAAATGTACACCAAACTCGTAACTCAAATATTCTCCTCCACGATCAGATCGTAGGAATTTTATTTTCTTGTTACGATGATTTTCAACTTCACTCTGAAATTCTTTGAACTTTTCAATTGTTTCAGACTTGTGTTTCATTAAGTAGATATACCCATATATGCTTAAGTCATCTGTGAAGGTGAGAAAATAACGATATCCGCCACGAGCCTCAACATTCATCGGACCACATACATCTGTATGTATGATTTCCAACAAATCTGTTGCTCTCTCCATAGCACCGGAGAACGGTGTTTTTGTCATCTTACCCATAAGGCATGGTTCGCAAGGTGATTCATAATCAAGTGGTTCCAAAAGCCCATCAGTATGGAGTTTCTTCATGCGCTTTACACCGATATGACCCAAACGGCAGTGCCACAAATAAGTTGCACTATCATTATCAACTCTGCATCTTTTGGTTTCAACACTATGAATATGTGTGTCACTACTATCAAGATTTAATAAGAATAGACCACTCTTTAAGGGTGCATGACCATAAAAGATATTACTCATATAAATAGAACAACCATTATTCTCAGATTTAAATGAATAACCGTCTCGCATCAAACAAGATCCAGATATAATGTTCATGCTTAACGCTGGCACCAAATAACAATTATTTAGGTCTAATACTAATCCTGAAGGTAGATGTAGAGGTAGCGTGCCGACTGCGATCACAACGACTTTGGAACCATTTCCCACGCGCATCGTCACCTCGTCCTTAGCCAATCTTCGCTTAATCCGTAGTCCCTGTTTCAAGTTGCAAATATTAGCAAAAGAACCAGTATCAAATACCCAGGTGCTACTGCGAGCATTAGTAAGGTACACATCAATAACATGTATATCACATATACCTTTGTTCACCTTGCCATCCTTCTTATCCGCCAAATACTTAGGGCAGTTCCGCTTCCAGTGACCAGTCTGCTTGCAGTAGAAGCACTCTGTTTCAGGCTTAGGTCCAGGTTTGGGTTTCCTCTCTTGAGTAGCAACTTGTTTGCTGTTCTTTTTGAAGTTCCCCTTCTTCTTCCCTTTGCCCTTTTTCTTGAAACTAGTGGTCTTGTTGACCATCAACACTTGATGCTCCTTCTTGATTTCTACCTCCGCAGCTTTCAGCATTGCGAAGAGCTCGGGAATAGTCTTATTCATCCCTTGCATATTATAGTTCATCACGAAGCTCTTGTAGCTTGGTGGTAGTGATTGGAGAATTCTGTCAATGACGCAATCATCTGGAAGATTAACTCCCAATTGAATCAAGTGATTATTATACCCAGACATTTTGAGTATACGCTCACTGACAGAACTGTTCTCCTCCATCTTGCAGCTATAGAACTTATTGGAGACTTCATATCTCTCAATCCGGGCATTTGCTTGAAATATTAACTTCAACTCCTGGAACATCTCATATGCTCCATGACGTTCAAAACGTCGTTGAAGTCGCGATTCTAAGCCGTAAAGCATGGCACATTGAACTATAGAGTAGTCATCAGCTTTGCTCTGCCAGACGTTCATAACATCTGGTGTTGCTCCAGCAGCATGCCTGGCACCCAGCGGTGCTTCCAGGACGTAATTCTTATGTGCAGCAATGAGGATAATCCTCAAGTTACGGACCCAGTCCGTGTAATTGCTACCATCATCTTTCAACTTTGCTTTCTCAAGGAACGCATTAAAATTCAACGGAACAACAACACGGGCCATCTATCTACAATCAAACATAAACAAGCAAGATACTATCAGGTACTAAGTTCATGATAATTTTAGGTTCAATTAATCATATTACTAAAGAACTCCCACTTAGATAGACATCCCTCTAATCTTCTAAGTGATTACGTGATCCAAATCAACTAAACCATGTCCGATCATCACGTGAGATGGAGTAGTTTCACTGGTGAACATCGCTATGTTGATCATATCTACTATATGATTCACGCTCGACCTTTCGGTCTCCGTGTTCCGAGGCCATATCTGTATATGCTTGGCTCGTCAAGTATAACCTGAGTATTCCGCGTGTGCAACTGTTTTGCACCCATTGTATTTGAACGTAGAGCCTATCACAACCGATCATCACGTGGTGTCTCAGCACGAAGAACTTTCGCAACGGTGCATACTCAGGGAGAACACTTCTTGATAATTAGTGAGAGATCATCTTAAAATGCTACCGTCAATCAAAGCAAGATAAGATGCATAAAAGATAAACATCACATGCAATCAATATAAGTGATATGACATGGCCATCATCATCTTGTGCTTGTGATCTCCATCTTCGAAGCACCATCGTGATCACCATCGTCATCGGCGCGACACCTTGATCACCATCGTAGCATCGTTGTCGTCTCGCCAATCTTATGCTTCCACGACTATCGCTACCGCTTAGTGATAAAGTAAAGCATTACAGCGCAATTGCATTACATACAATAAAGCGACAACCATATGGCTCGTGCTAGTTGCCGATAACTTGGTTACAAAACATGATCATCTCATACAATAAAATTTAGCATCATGTCTTGACCATATCACATCACTACATGCCCTGCAAAAAAAAGTTAGATGTCCTCTATTTTGTTGTTGCAAGTTTTACGTGGCTGCTACGGGCTTAAGTAAGAACCAATCTTACCTACGCATCAAAACCAGAACGATAGTTTGTCAAGTTGGTGCTGTTTTAACCTTCGCAAGGACCGGGCGTAGCCACACTCGGTTCAACTAAAGGTGGAGAAACTGTCACCCGCTAGCCACCTTTGTGCAAAGCACATCGGGAGAACCGGTCTCGCGTAAGAGTACGCGTAATGTCGGTCTGGGCCGCTTCGTCCAACAATACCGCCGAACCAAAGTATGACATGCTGGTAAGCAGTATGACTTATATCGCCCACAACTCACTTGTGTTCTACTCGTGCATATAACATCAACACATAAAACCTAGGCTCGGATGCCACTGTTGGGGAACGTAGTAATTTCAAAAAATTTCCTACGCACACGCAAGATCATAGTGATGCATAGCAACGAGAGGGGAGAGTGTGATCTACGTACCCTTGTAGACCGACAGCGGAAGCGTTAGCACAACGCGGTTGATGTAGTCGTACGTCTTCACGGCCCGACCGATCAAGCACCGAAACTACGGCACCTCCGAGTTCTAGCACACGTTCAGCTTGATGACGATCCCCGGACTCCGATCCAGCAAAGTGTCGGGGCAGAGTTCCGTCAGCACGACGGCGTGGTGACGATCTTGATGTACTACCGTCGCAGGGCTTCGCCTAAGCACTGCTACAATATTATCGAGGATTATGGTGGAAGGGGGCACCGCACACGGTTAAGAATATGATCACGTGGATCAACTTGTGTGTCTAGGGGTGCCCCCTGCCCCCATATATAAAGGATCAAGGGGAGGAGGCCGGCCGGCCCCTATTGGCGCGCCAGGAGGAGTCCTCCTCCTAGTAGGAGTAGGACTCCTACTAGTAGGGGGAAAGAAGTGGGGAGGGAGAAGGAAAGGGGGGCGCCGCCCCCCTCTCCTAGTCCAATTCGGACCACGGGGGAGGAGGCGCGCGGCCCACCTTTGGCTGCCCCTATCTCTCTCCACTAAGGCCCATATGGCCCATTACTTCTCCCGGGGGGGTTCCGGTAACCCTCCGGCTCTCCGGTTTTCTCCGAAATCACCCGGAACCCTTCCAGTGTCCGAATATAGCCGTCCAATATATCAATCTTTATGTCTCAACCATTTCGAGACTCCTCGTCATGTCCGTGATCACATCCGGGACTCCGAACTAACTTCGGTACATCAAAACTCATAAACTCATAATATAACTGTCATCGAAACCTTAAGTGTGCGGACCCTACCGGTTCGAGAACAATGTAGACATGACCGAGACACATCTCCGGTCAATAACCAATAGCGGAACCTGGATGCTCATATTGGCTCCTACATATTCTACGAAGATCTTTTATCGGTCAGACCGCATAACAACATACGATCGTCGGTATGTTACTTGCCCGAGATTCGATCGTCGGTATCTCAATACCTAGTTTAATCTCATTACCGGCAAGTCTCTTTACTCGTTTCGTAATACATCATCTTGCAACTAACTCATTAGTTATAATGATTGCAAGGCTTATGTGATGTGCATTACCGAGAGGGCCTAGAGATACCTCTCCGACAATCGGAGTGACAAATCCTAATCTCGAAATACGCCAACCCAACATTCACCTTTGGAGACACCTGTAGAGCTCCTTTATAATCACCCAGTTACGTTGTGACGTTTGGTAGCACACAAAGTGTTCCTCCGGTAAACGGGAGTTGCATAATCTCATAGTCATAGGAACATGTATAAGTCATGAAGAAAGCAATAGCAACATACTAAACGATCGGGTGCTAAGATAATGGAATGGGTCAGGTCAATCACATCATTCTCCTAATGATGTGATCCCATTAATCAAATGACAACACATGTCTATGGTTAGGAAACATAACCATCTTCGAAGTAACGAGCTAGTCAAGTAGAGGCATACTAGTGACGTTTGGTTTGTCTATATATTCACACAAGTATTATGTTTCCAGATAATACAATTCTAGCATGAATAATAAACATTTATCATGATATAAGGAAATAAAATAATAATATTATTATTGCCTCTAGGGCATATTTCCTTCAATTGCTATGAAATCTTAGATATAGTGATTCTACACACATGTGAGTTTAAACTCAAGTCAATGAAGCCCGCCATAACTTCATACATAGCTACACGGTATGCATTGGACATCTTACTAATGTCAGGAAACGACAATGTGCAGATTGAACACAGGAACTAGAACCCTCAAGCGGTGCGCGAGTATCATCGGTGTGACCGGTCGGGATGTCAGATGATTTGGAATGAATCGAGCGTTAAGTTAGAGACAATCATCATTTAATTAATCGAAATAAACATCAAGACTTCCAACTAAAGACATATTTCAGAAAAATGACTGCGGTAACCCACAAACGGTACTAAAGGTATCGTGTGTGCACAGCGCCGGTTAGTACCGTAAGAGAGGGAGGGAGAATTACCCCTATGCGGCACTATGACCGGCCCGAACAAAGTCAGTAGTGTAATGGCTACACTCTTACAACTATGTTTAATATTTGAATGTTCCTTTGATATATATATCTCTGTCCCCATTAATTATGTTGCAAGGGTACCATAGTTTAACATTCACCCATATTTATGAGACACTGTATGGTCCTTTATTGTAGATCCACCGGGTACGGCTTTGTACGAGTTTGCTAGCACATATGCTGAGCATATTCTCCGCACATGTTCCTTACGTAAAACAAATGGTTTCCCAGTGTATGGCATAGGCCTTCATGACTAAGATGTTTCAAATATCAAAGGAGACATATGTGAGTATCAGCACGCAGAAGTGAAGTAGTAAAGCAAATTGAAGTGATCACACTTTGTGTGAAATATATAGGGTCGTCTTATAGTTATATTTAAACAGGAAGAAAATAAGGTTCATTACTCACTCCAACCTGCATATTTGTTAATGGAATTTTATGTTTGTTCCAATCGACACAAAGACTTACTTGCATCAATTATATCATTTTTATATGAGGATGTATGTAGCAAATAGTGTGTTGTAATCATTTTTGTATGTATAGCTAATTAGCACTAAGACACACCATATGTATTTATGGTAAAACTATAAATTGATGTAAGTTCTTCTGATGCACTATAAAGAAATGAATACCGTCAGCCCAAAATCAGAGGGTACTAATGATTTTCTTATTAAATAATTGAAGTGATTACTTTTCTCTTTGATTTTCATTATGTGAATATATAGGGTCGTCTTATAGTTATATTTAACCTCTATCAAAATAAGGTCCATTATTCACTCCAAACTTGCATATTTGTTAGTGGAAGTTTATGTTTGTTCTACCCGACCCAAAGACATACTTGCATCAATTATATCATTCTTATATGAGGAAGTATGTAGCAAATAGTGTGTTGTAATCAATTTTGTACACACAGTTAGCACTAAGACATACCATATGTCAAACTTATGGTAAAAACTTAGTGTTACTAAATTTACTGTTTTTTTGAGCACTATGAATAGTGTTCAAACTCAAACACTGAAATGTACTTGGCCATGTTCAAGCTAAACTCCTGATGTTAATTGTTCTAGTGATTGACATCTTACATTCGAACAGCAATGTCTAAGCTGCGATTGGACCAACAGATTGTTTGTAGAATGAGCTAACCCGAAAGTAAGCGTGCCGCTGAGTATGGAGGGATCTCTGTTAGATGATTGGAAATGAGTGATCCACACTTGAGCAGTTAAGAGATGATTAGACTAAACAGAATTTTAATTTAGAGGCAATTAAAAATCTCAAAAAACATCAAAAACCAAAATTCCACAAATGTTTCATGAAAATTTCAAAAAAAATAGTACCGGTTGGTAACACCAACCGGTACTAAAGGTTTTCCCCCATACCAGGCGCGAGCTCACGCCACTGGTGGCACTTAGCGCCAGTTAGTGCCAAACCGGTACTAAATGGGGGCCCAGTCAATCAAGAGAGGAGGCAAAAACTTCCGCTGATCGTACTCCCTACTTCTGTTAGGTCCTTGATGGCATCGAACAGAGCTAGCCCATTATTGTGTACAGAAAACTGATTTGAACTGCTATCAAAAGTACCACCTCGCTTTGTTATGTCCCATCATACCAATTTATATATGTCATTGAATTAAAATTCGTAAGAAGCCTCGAGCATACATGGATCAACATGAGATACATCTTTGAGATGAAAAGCTGATGCAAACGACCTGGCTAGGGTATTCGTCATCCTCGCAACACCAGCATCCGCCGTCACCCCGCCCGCCGGTCGCCGTCAATAGCATCAGATGCGCGTGCGGCCCTTGCCGTGCGTTCCCCCGGGGGACCACCCCCGCGGGCCGGCCCCCCCCGCCGGCGACCAGCCTTGCTTTTGCAGCCGCCCCATTGTTACTACCCCCCATACGAGAGAGTCGCGTGAGAACGCTCGCCGCTGCTGCAACTTCTCGCCGCCGTCAGCTAATTGCCGTCAAACACACCATGGCCGGATTTGTGCTTGCAGAGAGAGCATGGTTGTTGCTGGGTATGGCGCGAGCTTGCACAAGCCTTGGCGGTGGCTCTTGCTTGCACATCAGTGGGGTTCCAGAGATAACGGGAGAGAAGGGAGGAAGGAAATTGGGGATGACGGGGACAAGAAGGGACGGCTATGAAGATAAGGTCGACGAGGGACAGCGGTGCATGCGCTAGACGACACGCGTCACCCGCGCGAAATATATAGGGTCGTCTATAGTTAATTTAAACAGGAAGAAAATAAGTGGGTTCATTACTCACTCACCGCATATTTGTAATGGATTTATATGTTGTCCAATCGACACAAAGACTTACTGCATCAATCGTCATATGCATTTTTATATGAGGATTTGGTAGCAAATAGTGTGTTTAATCATGTTTGTGTATGTATACTAATTAGCACTAAGACACACCATATATTTACGGCAAAACTATAAATTGATGTAAGTTCTTCTGATGCACTATAAGAAATGAATACCGTCAGCCCAAAATCAGAGGGCTACATGATTCTATGTAAATAATTGAGTGATTACGTGTTATCTCTGATTTTCATTATGTGAATATATAGGGTCGCTTATAGATATTTAACCTCTATCAAAATAAGGTCCATTATTCATCCAAACTTGCATATTTGTTAGTAAGTTATGTTGTTCACCCGACCCAAAGACATACTTGCATCAATGTATATGATGTCCCTGATATGATGGACGTATGTAGCAAATAGTGTGTATGGAGGTAATCAATGTACACACAGTTAGCACCTTAAGACATACCATATGTATGCTATGGAGTAAAAACTAGAAATTGCATCCAGATAAGTTATTTTGATGCACTATGTAATATATGAATTTTTACTGTTAATGCCCAAACTCAGAGGGGACACTAAATATTCATTTAGATCTGCATGGTTGTGATGTATATGTTTAGTGAACATTCTCCGCTAGCATTCGAACAGCTGTAATTCTAAGCTGCGATTGAACCAGGGACCAACAGATTGTTTGTGGAATGAGCTAACCACAATGCTCAAAGTAAGTGTTCCGTTCTGCACGTATAGGGATCTTTTAGAGTTGGAATGTTAAGCTTCACTTTAATTGCTTTGCAGAATATGTGCACTAAAAGAATTTTAATTTCTCATGTCAGGCAATTGGAAAGATCTCAAAATTTATTTACATCATACCAATTTTATTTTGACTCCGTGGGTTCACCGTCACAATATGTTTCTTCCCATGAATTTACGATTTCACTTTGAATTTAAATATATACATGAGGTGGTACTAAAAATCGCTTGGTTCGTCCGTCCGTTTTCCCCTTCTTTTCTCTTTGGTAGGCGTTGGGTCACCCGTCGCCCACCTGGGCCACAGCCCGTAGAATCCAGACGAGACACGATGGGAGCCGGCCCAGTCAATCAAGAGAGGAGGCAAAAACTTCCGCTGATCGTACTCCCTACTTCTGTTAGGTCCTTGATGGCATCGAACAGAGCTAGCCCATTATTGTGTACAGAAAACTGATTTGAACTGCTATCAAAAGTACCACCTCGCTTTGTTATGTCCCATCATACCAATTTATATATGTCATTGAATTAAAATTCGTAAGAAGCCTCGAGCATACATGGATCAACATGAGATACATCTTTGAGATGAAAAGCTGATGCAAACGACCTGGCTAGGGTATTCGTCATCCTCGCAACACCAGCATCCGCCGTCACCCCGCCCGCCGGTCGCCGTCAATAGCATCAGATGCGCGTGCGGCCCTTGCCGTGCGTTCCCCCGGGGGACCACCCCCGCGGGCCGGCCCCCCCCGCCGGCGACCAGCCTTGCTTTTGCAGCCGCCCCATTGTTACTACCCCCCATACGAGAGAGTCGCGTGAGAACGCTCGCCGCTGCTGCAACTTCTCGCCGCCGTCAGCTAATTGCCGTCAAACACACCATGGCCGGATTTGTGCTTGCAGAGAGAGCATGGTTGTTGCTGGGTATGGCGCGAGCTTGCACAAGCCTTGGCGGTGGCTCTTGCTTGCACATCAGTGGGGTTCCAGAGATAACGGGAGAGAAGGGAGGAAGGAAATTGGGGATGACGGGGACAAGAAGGGACGGCTATGAAGATAAGGTCGACGAGGGACAGCGGTGCATGCGCTAGACGACACGCGTCACCCGCGCGAGACGACTAGTGGGACAAGCCTATGGCCGCTTTTCTCGCAAAAAAAGTGGGATTAGATTTATCTAGATTTGGTAATACTCCTATATAACTAGGTAACCTCGTGTAAACTTTCAACTAGATCAAATCGTCGTGCATGCATTTTTACATAATTGCCGGATTTGGTACGACATTCTTTTTTAAGTTGGATTTGCATATGTTTGTGTTTTTTATGTACTCATACTAACTACACAGGTCACGACACATACGGCACAAACATATATGTCTAGACGTCCAATGAAATAAATACATAAATTATCTTCGGGAGCTACTGATCTCCATGTCAAAACATAGGCATTTACGTGTTATGGCCACGGCTGATCTCGATTTATACGAGTGCATAATAAATCATCAATGTCAAAACATAGGCATTTACATGTTATGGCCACGGAGTGTTTAGTTGTTCTCAATAAAGCTAAAGTTGTTGTTCCGAATCAGAAAGAAGATGCAATGTTTGATGTCCCTGAAGATGGTCACGTTGAAGGTGTGGTATGGAGGAACATGGCAACCACCTTAAACATCCTTTTGACCCAAAATTGATGCTATGGAGAAAAAAGAACAATTGCATCCAGATAAAATTATTTTGAAAGTGTTGTATATATATGATATTTTTACTGTCTAATGTCAATACAATACTTAATCTGCTGGTGTGGTATATGCTTTGTCACTAGGCATTAACAGACTGATCTACAACATCGTACTGAAATTTGTCGGACAAAAAACATGGTGTATATAGCAATGCTCTTACTTTAATATCATTTTTCCGCTTTCTAAATTACTTCAAAAAACATGATTCTTTTTTTTGAGGGTGACGCGATTGATTTCTACGTGTTAGCTAGCAGCATTGTTGACCCAAAAATAAATATCTCCGTGCACGTCGTGTTTTTTAAATAAACTAGTAAATGCGTACGTGCAACGCACGTGTAATTTTAATCCGGCTTGAAGATATACGTGAATTTTCTGTAGAAAAGTAGCACCAAAAGTATCGGAAATACAATTCGGCTCCCGGGAGCACATGCTCCTACCTGTGGAAAATGAATTTTGAAATGTCAAAAAAATCTCAACAAAATTTGTATGTGTTCTTTGCAAAATCCAAATCTGCCTGAAAATATAGGCAGAAAGGTAAAGCATTTTGGCCTATGCAAAAAAAAAACAAATTGAACATCAATTGTTACACCAAAATGTCACACCCAAATTTGTTTTTTTTTCACCGACGAAACGATGTTGCTCCGTTTTGCATGAAAATTGTCAAGCATGTTTGCGACACTAACACGAACATTTATGAAAAATTCCAGATTTTTTTTTAAATTACTATTTTTATATTTTTTAGGGAAACTATTTTTTGATTTTATTGTTCATGTGGGTGCATGTGCACCCGAGAGCCAAAACGCCTCCTCCCAAAAGTATATGTGTGTCTAACACCACCAGCTGGTTCCTACAAATGGGTTAAAATTATCCGACGTAATTAATGATACAGGCAAGTAACCAAGGGAGGGGGCAAATACCTTGTCCTCAAGACGGTAAAAGAAAATTCCAAAAATCAAAGCGCAATCTATTCAAATCAGCTCAACTGATCAACTACCTAGCTACTACCAAAAGTTCCATATCACTGTGTAATGTAGTCGTTTCATAGCGCATCATCCAGGAGATGCCACTAATTCCACAGCCACCGTCCCCTTCCAGGGCGAACTAATTAGGCTAGTGCTACATAGGATACGATTCAAATCAAATCTAAACATGCTATAATAAAACCTGAGCACACCTCCAGATCACGTCCAGTCAATCAAATAAATATACTACCCAAGTAAGTTTATAGAGCAGTTGTGCATAAAACAAAGTATTCCACGGAAAGAGATGAAGGGTGAAAAAGGACGGACCTCGATGTAGCCATTCTGGTTGGGGTCGAGCTCCTCCATGATCAACACCGTGTACTCCTCGACGCACTCGAGGATCTCGGTGAGTTGTTTGTAGAGGCCGTGCCGAGTGAGGACCTGACAACGCAAGAGAAAGTCATAAGCATTGATATGACCGGTTGTGAACAAACAACACACTACGTAGCTTCAACTGTCATTACTCGTGACAGCATTCTTCGAGCTCATTTGTCAACTCTTTGAGCTCCTCTTCGGTGATCCAACCGTCTGCATTCTTCCCAACCCTGCAACAAGTTTAGTACAATTGTCAAATTTCGTCCAGATTCCAGATTACAAACAAAAAATGAACTTTGAGATCAGATTTGATTGGAGATGTACATATCAAAGAAAGTCTGGAGGGTTGGCAATCCAGATCGAGTGGATCAGGCCGGTTAGGCGGCTTGCAACGTCGGAGTGAGGGCAGCGGCCGACGCGGTGAAGGGCGGTGGCGCCGCAGCTCACAGCGTCGGAGTGAGGGCAGCGGCCGATGCGGTGAAGGGCGGCGGCATCGTTGGATGGTGGGGAGGCAGCGTTGGAGGAGGCGACCTCCCTGACGGTCGGCCGGGCGATGTAGTAGGGGCGGTGTCCCCGATGGCCGGCCAGAAGGTGTAGTAGGAGGCGGCGTCCCGCCGGCCAGGCGATGAAGGGAGGCGCCATCCCCGACGGCCAGCGTCCGAGGCGAGGTGATGGGTGGGCGTCCCCGATGGCCGGCCAGTAGGTCTATTAGGAGGCGGCGTCCCGCCGGGCGGCCAGGCTGTGCAGGAGGAGGCGATGGGTGGGGGCGTTCTTGAAGGTGTGATGGGGGCGACAGCGGGAAGGTGTGACGGGCGGAGGCGGTTGGGGCGGAGAGAGGCAGCGTCGTGCGTGCGGCAGTTCCCCTTTTATTGGATCTGAGTCTCTGGGCCTTTTTATATTGGTATAGATGTGCAATTTCGAGTAAATATCCCCCAGTCCGTCACACGGACAGTTTAGCTCACATACTATCACCCAAAAAAAAGAGCCTTTGTTCTATAAATTATGCACACTTTTGAAACTGTACTGTATATTTTTGATTTAAGGTTAAATTTGACTCTGTACTGAAAAGGAAACAAACACTACACATAGATAGGAAGGATTGGATAATGTTGGATTAACATATGTACACAGTTTAGACACACACCACAAAAACATATATGCTTGCACGTCCAATCTTTACCTAATAATAAAGTAAATACATGATAAATTGACAGTTGCGGCTATTGAACCCAGTACATACGAGTGCATAATAAATCATTGGCGCCAAAATATAGACATTTACATGTCATGGCAATAGTCTTTTGTTGATCTCAACGAAGCTACTGTTTCACGACATCTCGTCGAGGTGTTGTGGTTGGCCGCTAGCGGCTGTAATATGTTTTCTTCTCCCGTTGCAAAGCAGCGGCTGTGATATGTTTTCTTCTCCCGTTGCAAAGCACGGGTATTTTTGCTAGTAATATATGTCCAAAAATGGCTGTAATATGAGTAAAATTATACTGCAATTATTCACTCCACTAATATGCTAATATATGTTAGTCTCTGCAATTATCTCCCTAATCTATCCCTAATAATAAAGCACGAATTGACTCCGTGAGTTCACCGTCATAATACGCTTCTTCTCGTGATTTTACGCTTTCAGTTTAAATTAAAAATATATTCAAGGTGGTACAAAATTTCTGTCTCGGTAATTCAATGAGGCGAATCCTGCGCCGGTTCGCCAACTGCGCTTGTAATAAGCTATTGTTTCACGACATCTCGTCGAGGTGTTGTGGTTGGCCGCTAGCGGCTGTAATATGTTTTCTTCTCCCGTTGCAAAGCAGCGGCTGTGATATGTTTTCTTCTCCTGTTGCAAAGCACGGGTATTTTTGCTAATAATATATGTCCAAAAATGGCTGTAATATGAGTAAAATTATACTGCAATTATTCACTCCACTAATATGTTAATATATCTTAGTCTCTGCAATTATCTTTCTAATCTATCCCTAATAATAAAGCATGGATTGACTCCGTGAGTTCACCGTCATAATACGCTTCTTCTCGTGATTTTACGCTTTCAGTTTAAATTTAAAATATATTCGAGGTGGTACTAAATTTCTGTCTCGGTAGTTCAATGAGGCGAATCCTGCGCCGGTTTGCCAACTGCGCTTGTAATTGGGCCGGCCCATTTTTCCTTTATTTGTCAAACCCAAGCAAAAAAAGCGAGGGCGCCGGCGGGGTTCGAACTCAGGATTTCTTCGTGGAGAACGCAGCGCACTAACCACTAGGACACTAACTCACTTGTGTTACCTTCTTTTATTCTTTCACAGGTCGCGGTTCTTATTCCTTTTTGCTTCTTTTTTTCTGTTTTCTTCATTGCACGAACTTGGTTCAAATTCGTGATTCTATATTCATGAACTTTTTCCAAATATCATGAACTTTCATCAAACTCGGTGATTTTTCCGAAAATTTATTAGTTTTTTTAAAATTTGATGAACGTTTTCAAATTTATCATGAACTTTCATTGAACTTTTTTTCAAATTTGATGAACGTTTTCAAATTCAATGAACTTTTTTTCAAATTCGATGTAATTTTTTCAAAATCAATAAACTTTTTTACAAATTGGATGAACTTTTTTGAAAATCGATGAACTTTTTTTCCAAATTCGATGAACTTTTCTCAAAATCGATGAACTTTTTTTGAATTCGATGAACTATTTTCAATACCGATGAACTTTTTTTGAATTGGATGAACTTTTTTTTTCAAATTTGATGAACTTTTTTCAAATTCGACAACTTTTTATCAAATTCCATGAACTTTTTTCTAATTCTATGATTTTTTTTGAAAATTGATGATTCTTTTAAATTCAATGAACTTTTTTCGTATTTGGTGAACTTTTTGTCAAAATCTATAACTATTTTCCAAACTCACGTTTTTTTCAATTTTTTGTTCTTTCTTCAAATTCATGAACTATTTTTGAATTTGTGAATTGTTTTTTCAAATTCATGAACTGTTTTTTCGAAATTTTGCACTAGCAGCGCTAAATGCTTTGCCGCTACAGTACCTCTCGCCGCTACAGTACCTCGTGCCGCTGTAGAGCAGCTGGAATGAGCGAGCGAGGACTACACAGCACTAACAGGCCGGCCCAACTGACAAGCGCGGGGCGCCAGGGAGCATCCCTGGCGCCTGAAGCGCTGACTAGGGACTCCCATTCAATCATGCGTCTTCCATGCCTGGGCAGTCTTCCGCGCTTGGGCATCAGCCCATCTGGCATGCATCCCCCGCGTCTGGGCCAAATGCAGCTGTGGCGGCAATGCATGGGGTGTTTAGAAGGTCGGCGCCGACCCAGATCTAATATCAAGGCAGCAAAGAAATTGGGCGACGGTAGTGTAGCACTCCCACAGGGCTTTCAGGGGGCGAGCAGACGAAGTCAGACGATGGCAGGCGCATCGCTCCCAACGTTTCCAACGCAGGAGCGGTGTCATGGCGTGGATCTGGGGCAAAACGCGATGGCGGCGAAGCTTCTCTGCCATGGCGGCTCGACTGGGTTCCTGCGCTGGAAGGGGAGAGTGAGACGAGGGAGGAGATTGACAGGAGAAGATAAGAAGGAAGAGGAAGGAGGAAAGGGAGGGAGAAGGCAGGGAAGAGGGCGGCGGTCGCGAAGCTATACTGCCATGGCGGCTCGGCTGGGTTCCTGCGTGAAGGGAGGAGAGAGACGGGAGAAGAAGAGGGCGGCAGCGCGAGGTTATCGGCGGCAGTTGGGCTCACCGGCCGGAGGTGAGAGGAAGGCGGCGGAGATGGCATCCCAAGGAAGAGCTCGGCCTCTCCTCGCTCGCTCGGGCGCAGCGGTGGCTGCTGGCTGTAGCGGGCATATGCTCCCATTTTTTAGAAGAAACATTTTTTATTTTACTTTTGTTTAGGGGAAAGCGTTCTTTATTTGACGGGCACGGGATGTCCTATGATTCAGCCCATCCAGTTTACTATTCTCTTTATTGGGCCAGCTTTTGGTACTATAGAAAAATCTTTATTGATTAATAGTACCATCTATTCCTAAAAAGAAAATTAGTAGTACCACCCTGCAAATATACACAGGATCTCACTAATTTATATATGGCCTCAAATAGACAACCAATAGGCCTTTTCAAAAATAATAAAAAACTACCGGTGAGGTGTAGCTATAATTTGGCAATGACGGAAATAAACAAAACAAATGATGAGGTGTGGGTATAATCCGACAATGACAGACATATGCAAGTCAGTGGTTAGGTTAGTAAAATGTTGAACCACGTATTATATTTTTTCCCCGTTGCAACGCACGGGCATGTGTGCTAGTCTATCCCTAATCTTTCCCTAATAATAAAGCACGGATTGACTCCGTGGGTTCACCGTCACAATACGCTTCTTTCCGTAAACTTACGCTTTCATTTTTTTTCAACACGTGCGTAATTTTTCCAAAATCCAAGGTGGTACTAATCTATCATATTTTTGTACATTCATATTTTTAGCTTTTTGTACGTTCTTGTACTTAATTGGGTTGGGCCTTCTTTCCCTAAAAGAAACAGGAGCACGATGCGTTGCCTCACGAGAGACGAGACTCGGTCTCCCTCCTCTTCTTTCATCGATCCTACTTCTCTCTATTATAAGCAGGTCCACCTCCATAAAAAAACACAGGAGGTCGATCCGCTGCCGCAGCAGACACGGTCTCCTTCCTCTTCACCTTCCATGCCTTTCCTAAAGCCTTCCAATAAATACACTGATTCCGATCTCACGGGCACTTCATCAAGGACAAGGGAGCCCTCCTTGGACGAACATCACCTCACGCTAGGGCTGGACCAAAAGCTCGTAACTCCCGAGCTTAATGAGTGCTCGATAGTTCGGCCCGTTAAGCTGGTAGCTCGCTTCTTAATGAACAGAGCCAATCATTGATTTCAGCTTGTTAAGATTAACGAGCTTAATGAGCGAGCTAACGAGTTTCACGAGTAGCTCGTTAAGCTCGTTAGTAACAACACAACATATATTTTCATCTTACGTGACAAAATTTTGTAGCATCTCAGCCCATCTATTCAATCTAATCGACATATGAGGCAATAAGCTACTATATTTATTTTTTATAGTCATCATATTTTGTCTTGAAAACCACACATACACATTCATCTTGTATATCATAAGACATTATAATCTATTAACAAGCGCTCGTGAGCGCTCACGAGCTTAACGATCTTCAAACGAGCCGAGCCTTAACGAGCACGAGCTTAATGAGTACGAGCTTAACGAGCCGAGCTGCTCGTTATTCCACCCCTACCTCACGCACGTGCTTGCACAAACAAACAATTGATTTCAGCGGCCGGTTGTGGTAGGTCAACCTGACCTTGGGCGCCACCTCCGTCGACCTGTAAGGAGACCGGCCAGAGTTTTGCTTCGTCGAGTTGCCGAGCGAAAGCATGGAGCCTGCACCTGCGCCTACGGCGTACAGGCGATGGACTACTCAGAGAGGATGAGGGCTAGGTGCTGTTCATGTGGGAGAGGGCCAACCATTGGCGCAATCTTGAGCACGATCTCTATACTTCCATGACGTTCAAAGCCATACCTGACATGAAGTTGTTCGGTCCCACCCCGTACAACATCGGGCAGCATGAGCATGACCTAAACGGGATCTGGCCAGTGGCGTTCTGTGCAGCTGCTAGGCGAGAGGGTTGGCTGCCTCCCAGAGAGGCCACCCGTGAAGTCCTTGAACAATGAGGATGCTGCTTTGCATGGTCGATATGAATCAGGGGACATGTGGGGCTCCATGGCATCATTGCTGGAAACAATAGCAGCAACAGTACTCGCTTTAGGTACGTGCTCCTCTAATCAATAAATCCACAATTATGTATCGCACAATCTCATCGGTCAGCGATGTTGCCGGCATGTCGCCCAGGTTGTTGTTTTGGTGTACTACGACCGGGGTGCCATACTAAAGCTTTCCCCCATGAATAATCCATGAAGCAATTATGTATGCTAAAGATCCATAACCCACGTTTCTTTTGTTTCTTCTCGGTTCTCCAAGACAAGGCAATTAGGTCATATGAAGGATCCTCGATCTAACTATTCAATTTATGAATCAACTATGCCTCTGTTCATGAATCATGACTCAAGATAAGACTGATTTGTTACGCCGGCCAGCTGCGGATTACTGTCATGTACAAGTATTTGATCGTAGGATCACTGTACAACAGGCTTTGGAGCAGGTTATGATTCAAGCAGAGATCCCCAGCAACCTCATATTTTCTGGATATTAGATGGATACAAAATCCAGTAACCCTTCAATAGATAAAGGAAGTCCAATTTTCTGTTGGTAATTTGCACGACGGGGTTCTAGCTAATTTATGATTGTGCCGACAATAGACTACCAATGACTGAAGATTTAAGGTGTGACTCAAATTTCCTGTTGTTAGAAATCAACAATGAAGACTTCAGTTTTGTCATGTATATTCATACGAATTTCTTATTTAACAGATCATAAAAATTTATTCTATAATCATATCTTGGTATGTTTTCAGATTTTTTAGAGAAGAAAGAAGTCTAGAGGTGTGGACGTTTGTCATATTTTTAGGGGGAATCAAGTCTGCAGAATACACACTGATTCCCCCCCCCCCCCCCCCCCCCCCCCGGCAAAAAAGCATCTCAGTCTCCCTGTTACCTCTTTCGTTCCTAACAGAACCATCATGGCTGGGCTAATGGAGGTACATAAAAAAATCTATACTGAACCTTCGCTACGTAGAAAGCTAGCCAAGAAGCATCATAACGGCCCTCCTCAGCAAGCTTTAGATTTGGTTGTGCATCACAAAGATGACAAGATTACAGATTTACTGTACTAATTCCGTAGATTTATAATTGTTTACGGTCGTTGTTTATGGACGAAATTACATTACATACAAGCGGTTTTTTGCGAGATTAATATTTTTATAAAATGTAGCATTGTCCATCTATCTTCCTCATTCTACTCGTGACACTTGATGTGGTTTATTGCTAGGCTAAACGACTTAAAGAAATGAATTGATTAAGAGGTGGAGCATGTCTTGCGTTTTAATACCTGATCCATATTTCCGACCAATATTTTATAGCTGGCTACTTCCTAACTTTGCTCATATACATGCTAAATTATATATCATCTTATATTCCAACTAGAGGGATAATGAAAATATATAGAGGAATATAAATCTGCATACATTATTAACATCTTACAATTTTATATTTGGGATCATGGCCATTTCAATATGATTTTTTAGTGATCTGCAATAGTTCTTTCTCGATGCAATGGGTGGTATATGGTTTTCCCATGGTTGCTATGTTAGTAAAAAAATGCAAGCTTATATTCATTTTGTTCTCTAAGGAGTATACTAGGACACTCAGTTGAATAGGTACTATGCACGTGAGCTCTCAAAAAGCTCTATGAGCAAACTTAATATATCATCATATTGGTATGTGGATCGCATATAGGATTTGTAAGTGATTTGCCTCTCCATAGCTTTTTAGGTCTTAGAATTTCTCCTTCCGTTTCCAAAAATACATAAATCTCCAGTAAATCAATGAAAAAGAATACGTGTTTTGAACATTTACCTTTTGAATATTTAGAGTATGTCAATGCTTATTTTTTATCGTTTAGATAGATCCCCGCACCAAAATTTACCTAATTCTATTGTTAGTTAACACGATTACTTAATCATACTTAGTTGGTTCTTCTATTTTTTGAGTGAAGTATAATTTGTGACAATCAATTATTTATTTATTTTCATAAGATTTTCAACTTCTGCATATCTTGAGAGTGCTGAATTCGATTTATCAAAAATAGATCCAATATTGAACTCATCGGAAAGAGGATAAGCGTCAGAACTGATGGGGTAATACTGAAAAAGAGGTCTTGAATGACCTATCTGTGTGTGGGAGTAGAGGGTTATAAGTCATGTTTATTGAGTTAGGACCATTTGTTCTTCCCGTTGCAACGCACGGACATATTTCCTAGTAATAATAAAGCACGGATTGACTTCGTGGGTTCACCGTCACAATACGCTTTCTTCCTGTGAATTTACGCTTTCAGTTTGATTTAAAACATATACGCGAGGTGGTACTAAAGCGTCAATAATAAAAATAAGAAAAGGCCAACCTAAATCCCGACACATCCACCCCCACCTACCCCATCGTCTTCCTGCCCCAATCCCAGCCCACTAGCCGCTCCTAGCCAATTGCGCCACCCCGCGCCTCCTCGCTGCTGTGCCGCCGGCGATGTGCGGCGCTCCCGGCCACGCGCCGCTAGCCTCTTCCCGGCCACGTGCCCCGGCGACTCCTCCCTACTCCACTCCCCTTGAGTCACGCCGCCCCCGACCACGTTGGGACTGGGACACGTCACCTCCCAGCTCCGTCCCAGTGACCAGCGCAACTCCTCCTCCATGTGGCCTGTTGGTAAGAGCTCTGGCTGCTCCTTTGATTCGTTGTTCTGCCCAACCATTAGAGATTTGTTTTTGCATCAAATTGTAGACATCTGTTTGATACAATGTCCACAAGAATATTCATGTGTAACGCACGGTGCAGCCCCACCTCTCTCTCTCTCTCATACATCATGCTCTACTTGCAAGTTTGTGTTAGCCACCTATTTTGTTAATATGCTTTTCAAGCGTACAAATATTTTGTCAGATTTCTCACACATTGTATGAGGGCTTTAGTGAATAATTTATAAAAGAGTGGAATCACAATCTAGAAGGCCAATTTATATAGAGGCAATGATCTACTGAACGTGCTATAATGATGCTACAGTTTTTCGGAATAAACCGGAAACTATAGGAACAATATAGTAGTGGTGAAATTTTGGATAGAGTGATAAACAACTTTTGTACTTTCTTATTCAGATTAAAGGGAGATCACCCCCAGCTACTTAACAAAAAAATAAAATATATATACATGCTACAATATGTTCAAATCCTTGGGTGGGTTCAAATATTTTGTCATGAGAAGTCCATATGTTCAGTTTGGAAAGTATACCTCCCGCTGAAAGAGCAGGGGAAAGACCGTTTCATTTACGCCAAGGTCACCCTGATGCTGATCACCAGCGGGCGTTGGCAGTAGTATGCCGCCTGGCCGGCCGCCTCTGCAACTACACGGTTAAGGAGATAGGCGAGGTCGAGCCTGAGATCCGTAGCATGCATGACTCTGTGGACATGGCCCGGTAGCGGTGTTGATTTCTGTGTGTAGGTTTTTTCTGGTAGTGACACCTATGAAGAAGGTTAGGTGATCCATACGGGCAGGGATGCTACTGAGTTGGAAGAGTAGCCAACATAACACCAACCATCACATGTGCTTCTTACTCTGTGTATGGCTTGCTGCAAAACACCAAACATAACATGTGCTTGGTTAGTTTAGTCAAGCCATTAGTTGTCTATAATGTACGAAATTGCAATGTTCTCATGTGTGTTATGATTTCAAGTATACTACTTCTCTGTTTTCTCGGAAAAAAGTATACTGCTTCTCTTAAGAAGGTGGAGCCAACGAGGCATCACATAACTGTGTTTGATGCATTCTCAGGTCGAGGGTCTGATAATGGACATAACACAGCTACTGGAGAGGAGATTAAAATATGGAAGATAGCAACAGAGGGGGAAGCTGAGGCTGGTAGATCCATTGAGCAAGAGTCCCAGACCCAGGTGTGTTTATAATTGAGTTGTTTGTAAGACCAATGCTGCATGGATGGTTGAACTCAGAGTCTCTGTAGTTATTTAGCTGAAGGTGTGCATGAGTTTGAGCTATATATTATTTTTGTATTTTTAATAAGAACCATGAAAGTTGTCCCTTTTTTATAAATAACTTCATGTGGAGAAATATTGTTTTTGAGGGAAACAAGGTCAAGAATTCGCATTAGTGGTTGGCAGTGGTAATATAATAAGTTCGCATTTTATACTAGCTAGCAAGACTTCACAGAACCGCTGCCTCAAACTTCAGAGAAGATGGGCATGAATGAATGTTTTGGTTGCAACTCCAACAACACGTGCATCATATTTCTGTGCATCCGGTAGCTTATGCAGCCCATAATTAGTTTCCGGCAGATTGATGATTGGGATAAGTACATAGAATGCCCCTGTATAGGTGCGTACAGAATGACGATTGGGAGTTTTCTGAAGGTTAGAATTCCAGCATATCAATATCTTCATTTTCCAACAGACTAAAAGGATATAAGTTTTGGTTGTGCGCCCATTTGTGTGTGCACGTGGGTAAAAGATCTTTGGAGATTTTCGGTTTTTTAGATCTCTCATGCTCCTTGAGCTAGCAATCCAACCTACAATGTCACTTTTCGTATGAACAAGGCTCAAAAGAAAATATTTTGAATACTGTCCTGACATTCTTGTGAATCTGCACCTCAAAGTTTTAATTTTTGCAGCAAACAATGCAGAGAAACAAGAGTAACAAGTACGGAGTAATAGATCATATAAATGTATGGTGGTGACTGATCAGTCATGGTCCAAGAACGATAGGGAAATTAAAACTAAGAAACACATGCCCGCATAATAGTAGAACCAGAGCAAGAGAAGAATGTTGACTAGCAGGTCAACAATGACGCCTGCTAAGGGAGCATCCATACGTGCATCCTTTTGCCACTGCTGAAGCCCCCTATCCTCAAGCTTGATAGTCTCGTGTGCCATCCTCGACGACGTCCTCGCCATGGCCCCCAAGCCTCGCAACTACGTCGCCAGCTGCCACCAAAACTGAGCACGTTGGCAAACCAGGATGAGGACAGCCCATACGGCACCCGAGGTAGTACTTTGAGTCATGCCTACAAACAAGTTTCTTTCTACGAAAACAAAACTTTTGTTTCTGGGCAGCATGTTCCTCCCAGGCATCAACACTGTGCAACCTTGAAGCAAAGGATGAGGTAGCTAGCTCCCTTACTGTTGTTTTATTTGATTCTCCTAAGGCATTCCATACATAATTGTAACCCTGCCTAAGCTTCCTAGAAATACATATGTCTCGCTAGGAAGTTTGGATATGTTCTAACTCTTCTCAGTTAGGATTAGCTAGATATATTCTAACTGTTCTTAGTTTGGATATGCTCTAACTCTTCACAATGAGGAGTATATATTGATCTTAGAAATTTGTCAGTGATGTAATGTTTTGTGTACAAGCTGATTCGTCTTTTTGGTGACATCAGGTTTTTAGTAGATGAAGGAGAAAGTCCGCGCCAAGAAGACCATTCTGATGGATTCAAGAGAATCAAGAGTGAAGCATCAAGATATGATAAATATGTCGATGACAAATATGCCTACCGAGATACTGAGTGGTTTCAGATATCTTTGGTTGATTTGGATTTGCTCACATAGAAAAAGGATGGCCACATATATATGGTAGTTACTTCCATGTCACAAAGGTGTTCTTCAGTAGGTACTGCACAATCACGTTGAACTTTCACAACAATCACATTCTCAGTGTTGTTGTCATATCATATATCTCTATAGTGTTTGATCACAATTTAGACAATTGATCTGATGTTGCTCATCTTTCAGTATAATATCTTCTTTTTCCAGATTTACATTTCCATTCTGCAGGAGGACCTATGCTTTAGCATGTTGATTTCATTTTAATTTTCATGTTGCTATATACTTTTGTCCTAGCCTAAGGACCTTGGCGATTCAAGAGTTGTAGGACATGATACATACTGTCAGTGTTAGTAGGAATTGTGGGTGTTAGCCCCCTGTTGAGTATTGCATATTTAGTACGTGCAAGTCTGCTAAGGGGCCTCGAGATATGCTTACTTATGGTGCTAGGTCTTTTTTTCCCGTTGCAACGCACAAGCCTTTTTGTTAGTCTATCCCTAATTTTTTTATTAATAAAGCACGGATTGACTCCGTGGGTTCACCGTCACAATACGCTTTCTTGTTGTAAATTTACGTTTTCAGTTTGAATTTAAAACATATATACGAGGTGGTACTAATTGGGGGAACCACGTCGCAAAATTTTTGTACGTACTACTACCTGGGCATTGCCCTGAGGTCGTCTCACATGGCTGAAGCGTTGCCACTTGGGCCTCAGCCCATCCGGCCATCCGCTGCGCAGTGACCCAAAAATTTGCTAAAAATAATTATTCGTTTTTTCATAAAACCCACCTGTCATTCGGAATCACTGGTAGAAAAAGGGCCTATAGTCCCGGTTCGTAAGGGCCTTTAGTCCCGGTTCCTGAACCGAGACTAAAGTGTCGGTACTAATGCCCCGACGCTTTAGTCCCGGTTCAATCCAGAACCGGGACTGATGGGCCTCCACGTGGGCAGTGCCGGCAGCCCAGGCAGGGGGGCCTTTGGTCCCGGTTGATGACATAAACCGGGACCAATTGGCTTCCACACGTCAGCATCTGGCTGGAGCTGAGGTTTTTCTTTTTTTGAAAAAAAAGTGGCTGTTTTAGGGGATTAGGGGGTTATTTTTAGGTTGTTATTAGCTAGCTTATAGAGAGAAGTGTCCTCTCTTATATCTTCATCCTTGGTTTACCTACGCTACTGCTATGTTCATTTCACCCGCAGATATATATATATAATAACTCATGCATGCTCGCATCATACATCATCATATATAATAACAAGTCCTACTAATTAATCAAGCATCATCATACAACTTCTACTCGTTATTATAATAAGTCATACGATCATCATCCTCATAGTCATCGAACCCAACCCTACATAATTGTTCTTAGCACATGATCATCAGTATTAGGTAGGACCTAAACACACTTAAGGTAAAATAGCATAAAACAATATAGACCCTGACTCTCCATTATGAAGAATGGAGATCATCCTATCTCCAATTCTTGCGCCTCGCTTCCTTTTGCTTCCAAGAAGCTCCTTACGACTGTCCATACATTTTTTCCATCCTTTGATTGTCATGTCTCCACTTCTTTTAGAAATCCGGTATGGACAGTTGAGATTCGTAGGATGACCTGGATATATGTTCAAAACACGAAGGCTGCCGCCATTCTGATACATCAAATGAGGCACACAATCCTCTGGGATTCTCTGTTGAAAAACATAGTAATAACTTCGTAGTTAGCAATGGTGTACTAGTTTTAGAAGTATGCAAAAAGATGCACGGATGTCGTAATAGTAAAAAAACTTACCAGGGTATCTCCATGGTAGTTACCGTAGTTCAACACGTGCACTAGTGGCACGTATTGACCATAATGTTGAGGAGTTCGATTGTAGATATTGTAATTCTCAAGATCATTACAAAATCCAACCAGATGAGTTTTCTCCTTGTAAGTTAACTCAGAGCCATCGGTGTAGTAAGTTCTATCTACCATCTTCTGCACATTCTTTGATACTTCAAAATAAGCTGTCAATGGAAATAAGCTGTCAATTATTTTGAAATGAATAATATAAATTCATTAATAATTAACTATGTTTGAGAAACTCACATAGCGGTAGAACTGGAGGAGTATCAACAAGGACCCAAATGTCCATATTGTCTTGCTCGATTTCAGGATCACCAAGATCCATGGTGACAAGCATACCCTCATCAAAACCATACAATTTGCAAAATGCTTCCCAATTTTTGCAACCAAAATGAGTTACGCTCTCAGCATTATACAACTTTACTTCAAAATCCACATCATGATGGGTCCTTAGGTGAATTTTCTTCGTTTCAAAATTTTCATGGTCTTCAAAATCCATCCTCTCCAGGACATAGCGTCTTGCATGGCATGGGATAAACTATACTCGAATTGTAAAAGATGAAAATTACACGTTGAAATAGTTGAAGTCATGCTTAATTATGAAAAAAAAACACTTGTCATCGTTGCGTACCGTTTCAACTTCGAAGGTCTCCTCGAGCTTAATGCTGAAGCGCCGACCATCGTCCAGGTGAGGCCTGTCGCACTCACCTCGATCGTCGTGGCACCAGTCGCACTCCCCCGGGAGACTTTCGTCGTCCGATGATGACATTTCCTATACGTTCATAATTCAAAGACTAAATTAAATCATTATTATTCAACTAATCATATGCATATGCCTTGCATAGTGCTCTCCAATTTGAGCATTCAATAAGAAAAATCAAATCGCAAAATAAAGTAGTATTCAAATTAGGATGCCTTCAATTATAAGAAAAACTACATCATCTCCATGTGTCCGTACATCGAATATTATCACTAATACACGTCGAATACTATATATCATACATATCGCCAGTACAGCTAGAACCGTAGCGCCCGACGGGTATCGGCGCGGGCGGTGGACACCCAAAGGGAAGGAACCATCACAGGATTATAGCTCCAGTGAGATCCCTGAAGAACCTGCCAGGTATTCTCGAACCTACCCTCCAACGCAACCATGTAGTGAAGGACGTGCTCGTCCTCCTCGCTGACACGGTGACGTACCACCTCCGCGGTGTCCGGTAGCCTCGGCACCGTCACTGGCCCACGCGACCGCCACCAAACAAGGATCGGGTCAATGACGGGCTGGCTCCTCACCAAGCTACGCCCCCCGGAAGGTAGCGCCTCCCAGAACCACCCCGGCGGAGCCCAGTCCCGGACATGGCCCATCTGGTCAAGCAGGTGTCGTCCGCCGCCGACTCGACGACGAGGATGCGGGATAGGCATCGTCCACGCCGATGCGGGAATAATTGCTTTAACTAAAAAAATAGACTAGTTCTATTAATTTTCTTGCTAAAAATAAACTACTTCTATAGTAAAATAAACCAGTTTTATTAAATCAAGTAGTTCAACTACTAAGCACTTACTATAAATAGAATAATGTAGTACTTACTAAAAATAAACAAGTTTACCTAGTTCTAACTGATTCCATTAAACACTTTCTAAATAGTACTAATTACTAAAAGTTAATTATCGGGGAGGGGGGGTATGTCGACAACGACATACCCGATAACAAAAAATAAGAAGAAGAAGAAGAAGAAGAAGAAAAAAAAGAGGAGAAGAAGAAAGGAAAAGGAGAAGAAAAAAAATAAAAAAAAGGAGAAGAAGAAGGAATAATAGAGGAGAACAAGAAGACTTCTTCTTCTCCTTTATTCCTTCTTCTTCTCTTCTTTTTTTTCTTCTTTTTCATCTTCTTATTTATTTCTCCTGTTATTTCTCTCCTCTTCTTCTTCTCCTTCTTCCTCTTCTTATTTTCCTTTTTTCTCTCCTTCTTTTTCTTCTAAATATGAACATATACATAAATGACTTTGATCATACATAACGTTCAGATTCCTACACAATATGAACAAAATTACAACAGAAAAAAATAATAAAAATTCTATGAACAAAATAAAAATTCTATGAACAAAATTACAACAAAAAAATCATAAAAATTCTATGAAAAAATTGACATATTATTTGCATATATATGAACACACAAACTTTTGCATATGCAACAATAATATCACCGCCACATCTCTGGACCAAAAAAGACATATGCCGCCACTAAGGCCAACACTGTCAACTGCAAAACTGCCTTCAAAACCAAGCGTAAACTTCAGATCCTCAACTCTTTTTGCTTTGATTTTAGTTTCCATTACAAAGAGAAGGGAGGGGCCTTCAAGCTTCACGATACTGCGAAGCTCCCGAACTGCCTCAGGGTTCCCAAGCCCCCAGCAGTTCCAGCTTAAAACACTAATTGTGACTGGCAGGACCGCGACGCGGTCTCTGCCGAGTTATCTGGTGTAGGCTTTTTCTTCTTTGGTTCATGAGCAAAGTTATCTCCCTGTGTATCGTTGCTAGCTGTGGTTGGGTCCTTGATGCTTGCACCTGCGTCCCCAACTGGATCGCCCAAACTCCCATCTGTAAGCAACAAGGGTTTAGCCAACGGATTTGTAAACTTGATGAGAAGCATCTTTTCGCTTCGGTGGCTGCATGTTCTTCATAGGAGATGTCACTTCCTCCCCAGGTTCCTTGTTTGTACTAGAATTCTTTGTGGTTGGCTTGCTGTGAGACTTTGGTTCCTTGGAGGAATTGTCGCTGGCCGCCGACTTCTTTGCATCATCCGACGCACGGAGTTTAGAGCCAAACGGCAGCTCACCCTTGTCATGGCGTGAGCCCAGAGTAGCACAATAGAGCTCTGAATGCCCTAATCTACCACAGGAGAAACAGAAATAGGGCAACTGTTCATATTGAATGTCATACAAGTCCGTCTTCTTTCTCCTGGCAGAATCGATCAAAATCCACCTTCTCAAAGGCTTGTCTACCTCAATTGATATCCTTGCTCGCAGAAAACCACCATTATGATCAAACTTGACAAACTGGGCGTTTTTATCAATCTGCTTAGCGATCGACATCCACCACACCTCATCCCTTAGGTTATATGGTAGATCCATAACCCTAGCCCAAATCTGCAGACGATCGAACTGGACCTCATCAGGCAGCATACATTCGTCAAACTCAGCCATCACCACGGCAGTCGTACTGATATGCCATGGCGAGCCGCCCCACACCCGATCTTTGTCCCTCTGATTCTCAAATTCTGCTACAAACACGTTCACGCCCGCTGATCTAAACTTCAAACCACGCGGGTTGCCCCATTACGGCCGAAGCGCATTAGCGATGGTTTGGATGTGTAGATGGTTCCGGTGGAGCACCTTCCCGGCCAACAGCCAGTTCGCCGGCCTCCCCTCAACGCGATCGTCGAGGATCAGAGGAGTAGCCTCCTCCTCGGATATGTCAAGTTCCCCCAAGGCCTCCTCGGGTTTCCTTCTGGTGGCGCAGCCCGCCTGGGGATCGCTCCCCTCCCCCGAGCCCGCGGCGCTAGGTGCAGCCATGAGCCCGGAGCACTAGCCTCTTCCTCTTTCTCTTGCACCGGCAACGAGTCGTTGGGCAAAGTCGACTCCACGTCAAACCCTAATCGCCGCCAGGGGTTTTAGGGTTTGGGGAAATCTTGTAATTACTGTCAGCACCCTGTCTTCTGCTCTCGTAGTCCCATCTACGCCCTATGTTGTACGTAGATCGCTGCGGCCTTGTACCCTTTTCACTCTTTCTTTATTTCAATGGAATGATACGCCTCCACGTATTCGTGAAAAGAAAAGTAAAGACCGAACAAGCACAAAGTCCATTTACTCCTTTCCCTAGTGACTAAGAGCAAAATGCAAGCCGGGATGTCAGGAAGGAAATTTCATGGCTGAGAATCCGATCTTGAGAAACTAAGACAACTCTTGTCAAACAGTATATTATTATCAGGCAGGCTATTCATTATCTTAGCACACAATTACTTGATTCTTTTGTACTCTCTTCGTTTTAATTTACTCCGCAAATTAGATTTGTCTGAAGTCAAATTTTATATACTTCAACAAGTTTGTAGAAATATATAACATATACACCACCAAATGTATATCATTAGATTCATCATTGCATATATTGTCACATCATATAAATTTGTTACTGTAAATGTTCATATTGTTTTACACAAACTTGGTCAAACTTTATAAAGTTTGACTTCATTCAAAACTTGTATTCAGAGTAAATAAAAACGGGGAGTACATACTGCATGTCACGTCCACAGTCTTCTTCAGATGCAGACTCCTGGAGTAAACAAGCAGGTTGTTGTTTCATTAATAAATCTCTTAAATGGCTTCTCGTAAGATGTAGACTCCTGAAAACAAATAGGCAGCAATCACTATCAGATGTGCACTACGCGTACTTCCTAGTCCCTGTGCACTTAAATTTTATAACATCTGGCCGGACACCACACTCCACGGCAACGCACAAGCCCTTTTCCACAAAAAACTTCCTACAAGCACCGTATCTCTATACCTCCTATTTTAACATGTGCATGACATTATATATACCACAAACTTCCATTCAACAAACCAAACCAAAGCAGAGTACACAGTACTAGAAGAAAGGCATTTGGGTGCATAATTGAAGATGGCCATCCACAGGGCTTTGCTCCTTGCCATCCTGGCTTGCATCTGCCTATGCGGAACTGTCATTGCAACTCGTGAGCTGAACAATGAATTATCGATGGTGATGAAGCATGAGAAATGGATGGCGCAGTACGACCGCGTGTACAAGGACGCCACAGAGAAGACGCGCCGGTTCAAGGTTTTCAAAGCCAGCGTTGAATTCATTGAAAGTTCAATGCCCAGACTCACAAGTTCTGGCTCGGCGTCAACCAATTCGCTGATATCACCAATGATGAGTTCAGGACAACCAACACAAACAAGGGGTTCAAAGAAAACTTCATGAGAGTTCTTTCTTCAGGATTCAAGTATGAGAATTTGTGTTTTGATGCCCTTCCAGAAACGATGGACTGGAGGGCCAAGGGAGCTGTCACCCCTATCAAGAATCAATGCTAGTGCGGTAAGTCATAACACATTGTGATGGATTGCTTATACATGGTAATATTTTCTAGGATGATACTATAACAACACAATTACTTCTAGGCTATTGCTGGGCATTTTCTGTTGTTGCCGCGACAGAGGGTATTGTAAAACTGAAAACACACAAGTTAATCTCACTGTCGGAGCAAGAGTTGGTTGACTGTGATGTTCATGGTGAAGATCAAGGCTGCGAGGGAGGACTCATGGATGATGCCTTGAAATTTATTATCAAGAACTGAGGACTTACCATGGAGTCTAGCTACACATATAATGCAACTGATGGCAAGTGCAAGGCTGGATCCAATAGTGCTGCATGGCAAGTGCAAGGCAACCAGCACCGGCTTTGAGGATGTGCCTGCCAATAATGAGGGTGCCCTTGTGATGGCAGTTGCAAACCAACCAGTGTCTGTAGCTGTCGACGAAGACGACATGACATTCCAATTCTACTATGGTGAGCTGATGACTAGCTCATGCGGCACTGATTTGGACCATGGAATTGCAGCCATTGGATATGGAAAGACTAGTGATGGCACAAGTTATTGGTTAATGAAGAATTCATGGGGCACAACTTGGGGCGAAGATGGGTAATTGAGAATGCAGATGGACATTGCAGACAAGAAGGGCATGTGTGGTCTTGCCACGGAGCCTTCGTACCCCACCAAATAAGAAGATCACCAAATTCCACCCAATCATACATATGCACAGTTCTCAAAACACTAAGGTCCCCATGTAGAATGCATAGTTCATATGTGTCCGTGTACAATAATGCATCTTATGTCTGTACATTGTTATACTTTGTAATTCTATGAACAAAATAAAATTCTATGAACAAAATTACAACAAAAAAATCATAAAAATTCTATGAAAAAATTGACATATTATTTGCATATATATGAACACACAAACTTTTGCATATGCAACAATAATATCACCAAAAAAATGTATGAACAGAAAAAAATTCTAACTTTTGCATCTAAACTATACATCTAAATTAAGTACAACTAAATTAACTATACATCTAAATTAACTATACATCCTAACTATACAACTAAATTAACTATACATTCTAAATTAGGAAATTATGCAAGTCGGGGCGGCGATCGACGAGGAGGGGCACGGCGTCGGCGGCGAGGAGGCAGGGGGCACGGGGCGGCGACGGCGACGGCGCGGTCGGGGACGACGGCAGGGGCGGCGGACGGCGACGGTGAGGGGCACGGCGTCGGCGGCGAGGAGGCAGGGGGGCACGGGGCGGCGACGGCGACGGCGCGGTCGGGGGCGACGGCAGGGGCGGCGGACGGCGACGGTGAGGGGCACGGCGTCGGCGGCGAGGAGGCAGGGGGCACGGGGCGGCGACGGCGACGGCGAGGCACGGGCGACGGCGACGACGCGGTCGGGGGCGACGGCAAGGGCGGCGGACGGTGTTGGGGCAGCCTGGCGGCGTCGATGTGCTCGGCGTCGTCGGGGGCAACTGCGAGGGAAATGTGAAAATTTCCCAAGTCTTTGCTTATATAGCAAAGCCATTGGTACCGGTTCGTGGCACAAACCGGGACCAATGCACCCCTTTCGTCCTGGTTTGTGCCACGAATCGGGACCAAAGGCCACTTTTCGGCAGCCCAAAGGGCGGGAAGCGGCGGCCTTTGGTCCCGGTTGGTGCCACCAACCGGGACCAAAGGCTCCCTTTCATCCCGGTTGGTACCACCAACCGGGACCAAAGGGCGTGTACTGGAACTGCCCCGGTGCTTGGGATGTTTAGTCCCACCTCGCTAGCCCTGCGGAGCCGACCACTTCGAGCTCCTCTCTATTGCAGGCTTACGGGCCTAAATCCACTCTCTGTGCCTGTGGGCCTACTGGGCCTACTGTGGGCCTGCATCCTGGCCCAACTAGCGGGTTTGTAGTCATATGCAGGCTGTGGTGGCCCAGTAGGCGGCATTTTTTTAAAAAAAAATCCAGTTTTTTGTTTTTTTACTAACAGCAAAATACTTACTAGTTTTTTAGTTATTATTTTTGGTTTTAGGTAATAAAAATTATAAACTTTCTGTTAGTGCCATTAATTTTCCAATTTGAATTATTTAAATTTGAACAGAAAATACTTAGATAATTTATTCTTTGTTGCTTTATTTATTTTATTTTTTTCTACTTATAACAAAATACTTATTGTTAATATAAGTATTTTTTTCCAGATTTTTTGTTTTGTTTTCTGCATTATTCATTTTCTTTTGTTTTTTGCTTTATTTTTTATTTTAGGTCACAAAATTTGTTTATGAATAGTTAAAATTTGAATAGTTTAAATTTGAATTTTTTAAGATTTGTGTGAATCACTAGTTTATGAATAACTTTACTATTTGTGTGAAAACACTTTGTGTATTATATTTACAATGTACAATCTTTCTGCACAGAGATACCAAAAATTATAAACTTTCTGTTAGTGCCATTAGTTTTGAAATTAGAATAGTTAAAATTTGAATTCTTTGAAATTTGTGTGAATCTCAAGTTTGTGATTAACTTTACTAGTGCCATTAGTTTTCAAATTAGAATAGTTAAAATTTGAATTCTTTGAAATTTGTGCGAATCACTAGTTTATGAATCACTAGTTTACTAAATTTGTGTGAAAACACTTTGTAGAATAGTTAAAATTGATTTTTGAGTCAATCTTTTTCCTGCTATTTAATAGTAGGTGGCATTTTTTTTGTAGTGATTTATTTTTTATTTTAGGTCACAAAAATTATAAACTTTCTGTTAGTGCCATTAGTTTTAAAATTTGAATAGTTTAAATTTCAATTGTTTTAAAATTTGTGTGAATCACTAGTTTATGAATAACTTTATAAATATTATAGGCATTTTTTTTTCTTTTTTGCTATTTATTTTTTCATTTCTACTTAGAACTAAATACTTATAGTTTTTTAGTGATTTCTTTTTTCTTTTAGGTCACAAAAAATAAAAACTTCTCTGTTTATGAATTAAACATAAATTCATAATTCATTTCTATTTATGAATTTAGGTCCAATTTTCCGGTATAGGTGCATCTATTTTCACTTTGAGAGGAGCTCAACAACGCAGAGAGGGACGGGCTTGTAAGCAGGTGTGGGCGCCCTTCGGTTGGCGAGGTGGGACTAAACTCTAGGTGCAACGAGGGCGAACCCTTTAGTCCCGGTTCGTGGCACAAACCGGGCCTAAAGGGGAGCCTGTGGTCCCGGTTCATTCCACGAACCGGGACCAATGGTGGTGGGCCAGGAGCCAGGCCCATTGGTCCCGGTTCGTCCCACCAACCGGGACCAAAAGGTCCAGACGAACCGGGACCAATGGCCCACGTGGCCCGGCCAGCCCCCTGGGCTCACGAACCGGGTCCAATGCCCCCATTGGTCCCGGTTCTAGATTCAACCGGGACTAATGGGCTGACCCGGCCTGGACCAAAGCCCTGTTTTCTACTAGTGAATATTCAACCCGCAGTGCTCCTTCCCTTCAGTGTATCTTATCCGCTTCCTTTCCAGAGCGGCGGCGGACGACGAGAAGGGCGGCGCGGCGCTCTCCGACTTCTGCCTCCACGCCACCTACGCGTCGTCGTCCGTCCGCGCGGTCGCCGGCGGCTGCCGCGCCCCGTGCGAGCGCTTGAACTGCTGGTGGAGGGAGAGCATCTGTGGAGAAGGCGGGGTGAGTACGCCGTGCGCCAGCGCCGCCGTCGTCCGCGGCACGGTCGCGGATGAAGCTCTGGATGGTGCGCGCCGCCACCACCATGTTGCTCTGGACCTGCGTCATGCAGCTCACCGCCGTCGGTGAGACGTGGGGCCCCTGGGTTCTCAAGGGCTGGCCCTCCCGCCTCACGGCCCCCAAGGAGGCCGCCGCCGTGCGCCCGGCCGTCGTCGAGGCCAGAAGCACTTTTACCCGCCGCCGCCGACGCCGCCATCCATTCAAGCATACACGCCCGCGCGACACAGGTACGAGGAGTTCATGGAGGCCGGCCGCCTCGCCGCCGAGTACTTGGTGGGCAAAGGCGTGCTCCTGCCGGCATCGATGTAGGGGGGCTGTGGTGTTGGCTGGGGCCAGATGCCACCTGCGCCTCCGTTGCTGCATGCTCAGGAAGCCCCGCGTTCCTATGACTCCCGCTGGAGTGGCCACAACATCTTGATGATGAGTATGGTAATCCTAATCCCCGCACACGCTGGGACCATGTGGATGGTGGTGGAAAAGCATGTCGAGAGCAAGTTGCACACTAAATTCCCTGAGCTCCCGTCTGGCCTTAGCCATCGTTCTACTTTTGTACAATCGATTTTAGCAGAAATTGTTTGTTTGTGCAGACACAAGGTGTAGTAATAGATGCTCCATGTGCTAAAATTGATAGATTTAGCTCCAGGCATTGCATTCTTATGCTGTGGTGTACTGTTATATCCATGAATTATATGTAGCAGGTTGTATGTTCAGCGTCCATGTTCATGTCGTCTTTGATCTCCTCAGGTTTCGCAGAGGCTTAGTTGTACATATGTGCCAATGACCTTCATGGGATGTTTATTATAATTTTGGTATATACTTGATATATTCGCTGTGATCTCTACTTGGGAATAAGGGTAAAAGGTCAACAGATGAAAGCCTGAGTTCAAATTATGTTAGTACTATATAGTTCTCTAATAAGGAATTCTGGCAATGCATTCCTCTAGGAGTTAGAAGCTAATAAAAGGCATTATTATGATAGTCTGATTCTGAAGGTGCATTAGAAGATAGTGGATGTCCAGATTCTTTGGCCTCAGAAAGGCGGTTATGAAAATACTTCCTCCGTTCCTAAATACTTGTCTTTCTAGGTATTTCAGCAAGTGACTACATACGGAGCAAAATGAATGAATCTACACTTTAAAATGTGTCTACATACATCCGTATGTAGTAGTCATTTGAAATGTCTAGAAAGACAAGTATTTAGGAACGGAGGGAGTACTTACATATTGTCAGCATTTTCCTCTGGAAAGCGGAAAGGGCAAATAGAGAAGGTATACAGTCGTGTACATTGTTATGGAAAAGTATTATCCTTTTTGTTATCCTGAGTATGCCTTTGCATTATACTCCCTCTGTTCCTAAATATTTGTCTTTCTAGAGGTTTCAAATGGTTACCACATACGGATGTATATAGACATATTTTAGAGTGTAGATTCATTTATTTTGCTCTGTATGTAGTCACTTGTTGAAATCTCTAGAAAGACAAATATTTAGGAACGGAGGGAGTAGATAAAGAATTTACAAGAGTGCTGCTATTAGGCACTGGTTAGGGTATAAAGGGATGGACCTTAATCTGGCTCGGGGCGGGTGGGGGGGTCTACAGAATGTCATTGCAGAAGTCTTGATCAATATTCTGGTGTTACTGTGATGTAGTAGGCAGATTTTTATGATTGGACATTTTTTCAAACTTTTCTCATACCAACTATTTCTCTTAACTTCTTTGCTGGTCTCTTACTTCTATTGATGGCAGAAGAGAACACATTTTGGTACACCCACCAGGACAGTTTGTCCTACGGTTATCTTGGTTTGGGGTTGTAGACCCTAAGATATCAAGATAGCTCATTTAAATAATATATTGAATCTCTTGATGGTATAACATGACATTGGCCGGAATTATTGATGGCTGCTTTGATGGGTACCTTTTTGAAGAAATGATTGTCCCGGGTACTGTGATGCTCGTTGTGATGTAGTAGACAAATTTTTATGACTGGACATTTTTTTAACTTTTCTCATAGCAACGATTTCTCTGAACTTCTTTGCTGGTCTCTTCTATTATTGGTAGAAGAAAACACATTTTGGTACACCCACCAGGACAGTTTGTTCTACGGTTATCTTGGTTTGCAATCTAGGATCACAGTTGCAAGGTTAATCCTTTTGGTTGTGTGGCATTGCAAATCTCGGTCCTGAAATTTTTTCCTACCATGCCAACACATTATGTCGGATTTGCTTTATTTTATAATGAGCAAACAAAAAATGTTGCAAATATAACAAATAATTATGCACTCGGAAATTCCTTTCTTCTTGTACTCCCTCCGTCTGGAAATACTTATCATCAAAATGGATAAAAGGGGATGTATCTAGATATATTTTAGTTCTAGATACATCTTTTTTTATCCATTTTGATGACAAGTATTTCTGGACAGAGGGAGTACATGGTTGGAAATTCCTTTCTTCTTCAATGCATATTAGATTGGAATTTGTACTGTTTATTCTGCTTCACAATCAACATGGGGTGCTGAAGTAGTGTAAATTATTTGAAGTTGCTTTTTGGCCAGTATATACAAGGATGGGGTTCTGTACTGTTTGGTCTGCCTTTTTGGTCTGTATCGTTGAATCGACACCCTTAATCTCTTTTTGGTTTCTATAAATCCGTGAGCGCATACGAGTTTCGGTAAGGAAACTATTCTAGGATGAAACGTGTTCATGCCTTAGAGTACATATGAAGGAACTGAATTTTTTTTTTGGATCGGGGTAAAGTTTTCCAGTTTTGATTTTACAATTTTGATTCTTTCCTTATAAATGTGTCGATGGTAAACATTAACACACATAGTTGTAAAAATATATTTTGAAAATGGAAGCGGTTTTAACATTCTCATCATGATGTTGTAGTTTACGGTACTAAGCTTCATGCCTTCATGGTTTTTTTTCGAGAGTACGCCTAGACATACCATATATTTATACAAGACAGGAATAAGGTTTTAACATGCCTTCATGGTTTCTTGATACTAAGATTACAAGAAGTTAATTTGCAGTTATATTTGTTATGCTAATGGCATATACTGCTCGATGTGCTGTTGTTCTCCGTCGGCGTGGAGCTAGCCGTCACCTATACGGGACATGTACCCATTGTAATACACATGCAATTTTCCCAGTGTTGTCTAATCTCGAAATACGCCAACCCAACATTCACCTTTGGAGACACCTGTAGAGCTCCTTTATAATCACCCAGTTACGTTGTGACGTTTGGTAGCACACAAAGTGTTCCTCCGGTAAACGGGAGTTGAATAATCTCATAGTCATAGGAACATGTATAAGTCATGAAGAAAGCAATAGCAACATACTAAACGATCGGGTGCTACATGTCTATGGTTAGGAAACATAACCATCTTCCATTAACGAGCTAGTTAAGTAGAGGAATACTAGTGACGTTTGGTTTGTCTATATATTCACACAAGTATTATGTTTCCGGATAATACAATTCTAGCATGAATAATAAACATTTATCATGATATAAGGAAATAAAATAATAACATTTATTATTGCTTCTAGGGCATATTTCCTTCAGTCTCCCACTTGCACTAGAGTCAATAATCTAGATTACACAGTAATGATTCTAACACCCATGGAGGTTTGGTGCTGATCATGTTTTGCTTGTGGAAGAGGCTTAGTCAACGGGTCTGCTACATTCAGATCCGTATGTATCTTGCAAATCTCTATGTCTCCCACCTGGACGAGATCCCGGATGGAATTGAAGCGTCTCTTGATGTGCTTGGTTCTCTTGTGAAATCTGGATTCCTTTGCCAAGGCAATTGCACCAGTATTGTCACAAAAGATTTTCATTGGACCCGATGCACTAGGTATGACACCTAGATCAGATATGAACTCCTTCATCCAGACTCCTTCGTTTGCTGCTTCCGAAGCAGCTATGTACTCCGCTTCACATGTAGATCCCGCCACAACGCTTTGTTTAGAGCTGCACCAACTAACAGCTCCGCCATTTAATGTAAACACATATCCGGTTTGCGATTTAGAATCGTCCGGATCAGTGTCAAAGCTTGCATCAATGTAACCATTTACGATGAGCTCTTTGTCACCTCCATATATGAGAAACATATCCTTAGTCCTTTTCAGGTATTTCAGGATGTTCTTGACCGCTGTCCAGTGATCCACTCCTGGATTACTTTGGTACCTCCCTGCTAGACTTATAGCAAGACACACATCAGGTCTGGTACACAGCATTGCATACATGATAGAGCCTATGGCTGAAGCATAGGGAACATCTTTCATTTTCTCTCTATCTTCTGTATTGGTCGGACTTTGAGTCTTACTCAATTTCACACCTTGTAACACAGGCAAGAATCCTTTTTTTTGCTTGATCCATTTTGAAATTTTTCAAAACTTTGTCAAGGTATGTGCTTTGTGAAAGTCCAATTAAGCGTCTCGATCTTATCTCTATAGATCTTATGCCCAATATGTAAGCAGCTTCACCGAGGTCTTTCATTGAAAAACTCTTATTCAAGTATCCCTTTATGCTATCCAGAAATTCTATATCATTTTCGATTAGTAATATGTCATCTACATATAATATCAGAAATGCTACAGAGCTCCCACTCACTTTCTTGTAAATACAGGCTTCTCCAAAAGTCTGTACAAAACCAAATGCTTTGATCACACTATCAAAGCGTTTATTCCAACTCCGAGAGGCTTGCACCAGTCCATAAATGGATCGCTGGAGCTTGCACACTTTGTTAGCTCCCTTTGGATCGACAAAACCTTCATCATATACAACTCTTCTTCCAGAAATCCATTCAGGAATGCAGTTTTGACATCCATTTGCCAAATTTTCATAATCATAAAATGCGGCAATTGCTAACATGATTCGGCAGACTTAAGCATCGCTACGGGTGAGAAGGTCTCATCGTAGTCAATCCTTGAACTTGTCGAAAACCTTTTGCGACAAGTCGAGCTTTGTAGACAGTAACATTACCGTCAGCGTCAGTCTTCTTCTTTGAAGATCCATTTATTCTCAATTGCTTGCCGATCATCGGGCAAGTCAACCAAAGTCCATAACTTTGTTCTCATACATGGATCCATCTCAGATTTCATGGCTTCAAGCCATTTGCGGAATCTGGGCTCATCATCGCTTCTCATAGTTCGTAGGTTCATCATGATCTAGTACATGACTTCCAGAACAGGATTACCGTACCACTCTGGTGCGGATCTTACTCTGGTTGATCTACGAGTTCAGTAGTATTTTGTTCTGAAGTTTCATGATCATCATCATTAGCTTCCTCACTAACTGGTGTAGGTGTCACAGAAACAGGTTTTCTGTGATGTACTACTTTCCAATAAGGGAGTAGGTACAGTTACCTCGTCAAGTTCTACTTTCCTCCCACTCACTTCTTTCGAGAGAAACTCCTTCTCTAGAAAGTTTCCGAATTTAGCAACAAAAGTTCTTGCCTTCGGATCTGTGATAGAAGGTGTATCCAATAGTTTCCTTTGGATATCCTATGAAGACACATTTCTCCGATTTGGGTTCGAGCTTATCAGGTTGAAGCTTTTTCACATAAGCATCGCAGCCCAAACTTTCAGAAACGACAACTTTGGTTTCTTGCCAAACCATAGTTCATAAGGCGTCGTCTCAACGGATTTTGATGGTGCCCTATTTAACGTGAATGCGGCCGTCTCTAGAGCGATATCCCCAAAATGATAGCGGTAAATCAGTAAGAGACATCATAGATCGCACCATATCTAGTAAAGTACGATTACGACGTTCGGACACACCATTACGCTGTGGTGTTCCGGGTGGCGTGAGTTGCGAAACTATTCCACATTGTTTCAAATGTACACCAAACTCGTAACTCAAATATTCTCCTCCACGATCAGATCGTAGAAACTTTTTTTCTTGTTACGATGATTTTCCACTTCACTCTGAAATTCTTTGAACTTTTCAAATGTTTCAGACTTATGTTTCATTAAGTAGATATACCCATATCTGCTAAGTCATCTGTGAAGGTGAGAAAATAACGATATCCGCCACGAGCCTCAACATTCATCGGACCACATACATCTGTATGTATGATTTCCAACAAATCTGTTGCTCTCTCCATAGTACCGGAGAACGGTGTTTTTGTCATCTTACCCATAAGGCACGGTTCGCAAGTACCAAGTGATTCATAATCAAGTGGTTCCAAAAGTCCATCAGTATGGAGTTTCTTCATGCGCTTTACCGATATGACCTAAACGGCAGTGTCACAAATAAGTTGCACTATCATTATCAACTCTGCATCTTTTGGCTTCAACATTATGAATATGTGTTACTACTATCGAGATTTAATAAGAATAGACCACTCTTAGGGTGCATGACCATAAAAGATATTACTCATATAAATAGAACAACCATTATTCTCTGATTTAAATGAATAACCGTCTCGCATCAAACAAGATCCAGATATAATGTTCATGCTTAACGCTGGCACCAAATAACAATTATTTAGGTCTAATACTAATCCCGAAGGTAGATGTAGAGGTAGCGTGCCGACTGCGATCACATCGACTTTGGAACCATTTCCCACGCGCATCGTCACCTCGTCCTTAGCCAATCTTCGCTTAATCCGTAGTCCCTGTTTCGAGTTGCAAATATTAGCAACAGAACCAGTATCAAATACCCAGGTGCTACTGCGAGCATTAGTAAGGTACACATCAATAACATGTATATCACATATACCTTTGTTCACCTTGCCATCCTTCTTATCCGCCAAATACTTGGGGCAGTTCCGCTTCCAGTGACCAGTCGCTTAGTAGAAGCACTCTGTTCAGGCTTAGGTCCAGTTTGGGTTTTCTTTCTTGAGCAGCAACTTGCTTTGTTCTTTTGAAGTCCCTTCTTCTTCCCTTTGCCCTTTTTCTTGAAACTAGTGGTCTTGTTGACCATCAACACTTGATGCTCCTTCTTGATTTCTACCTCCGCAGCTTTCAGCATTGCGAAGAGCTCGGGAATAGTCTTATTCATCCCTTGCATATTATAGTTCATCACGAAGCTCTTGTAGCTTGGTGGTAGTGATTGGAGAATTCTGTCAATGACGCAATCATCTGGAAGATTAACTCCCAATTGAATCAAGTGATTATTATACCCAGACATTTTGAGTATACGCTCACTGACAGAACTGTTCTCCTCCATCTTGCAGCTATAGAACTTATTGGAGACTTCATATCTCTCAATCCGGGCATTTGCTTGAAATATTAACTTCAACTCCTGGAACATCTCATATGCTCCATGACGTTCAAAACGTCGTTGAAGTCGCGATTCTAAGCCGTAAAGCATGGCACATTGAACTATAGAGTAGTCATCAGCTTTGCTCTGCCAGACGTTCATAACATCTGGTGTTGCTCCAGCAGCAGGCCTGGCACCCAGCGGTGCTTCCAGGACGTAATTCTTCTGTGCAGCAATGAGGATAATCCTCAAGTTACAGACCCAGTCCGTGTAATTGCTACCATCATATTTCAACTTTGCTTTCTCAAGGAACGCATTAAAATTCAACGAAACAACAACACGGGCCATCTATCTACAATCAAACATAAACAAGCAAGATACTATCAGGTACTAAGTTCATGATAATTTTAGGTTCAATTAATCATATTACTAAAGAACTCCCACTTAGATAGACATCCCTCTAATCTTCTAAGTGATTACGTGATCCAAATCAACTAAACCATGTCCGATCATCACATGAGATGGAGTATTTTCATTGGTGAACATCGCTATGTTGATCATATCTACTATATGATTCACGCTTGACCTTTCGGTCTCCGTGTTCCGAGGCCATATCTGTATATGCTTGGCTCGTCAAGTATAACCTGAGTATTCCGTGTGTGCAACTGTTTTGCACCCGTTGTATTTGAACGTAGAGCCTATCACACCCGATCATCACGTGGTGTCTCAGCACGAAGAACTTTTGCAACGGTGCATACTCAGGGAGAACACTTCTTGATAATTAGTGAGAGATCATCTTAAAATGCTACCGTCAATCAAAGCAAGATAAGATGCATAAAAGATAAACATCACATGCAATCAATATAAGTGATATGACATGGCCATCATCATCTTGTGCTTGTGATCTCCATCTTCGAAGCACCATCGTGATCACCAACGTCATCGGCGCGACACCTTGATCACCATCGTAGCATCGTTGTCGTCTCGCCAATCTTATGCTTCCACGACTATCGCTACCGCTTAGTGGTAAAGTAAAGCATTACAGCGCAATTGCATTGCATACAATAAAGTGACAACCATATGGCTCCTGCCAGTTGCCGATAACTTGGTTACAAAACATGATCATCTCATACAATAAAATTTAGCATTATGTCTTAACCATATCACATCACAACATGCCCTGCAAAAACAAGTTAGACCTCCTCTACTTTGTTGTTGCAAGTTTTACGTGGCTGCTACGGGCTTAAGTAAGAACCAATCTTACCTACGCATCAAAACCACAACGATAGTTTGTCAAGTTGGTGCTGTTTTAACCTTCGCAAGGACCGGGCGTAGCCACACTCGGTTCAACTAAAGTTGGAGAAACTGTCACCCGCTAGCCACCTTTGTGCAAAGCACATCAGGAGAACCGGTCTCGCCTAAGAGGACGCGTAATGTCGGTCTGGGCCGCTTCGTCCAACAATACCGCCGAACCAAAGTATGACATGCTGGTAAGCAGTATGACTTATATCGCCCACAACTCACTTGTGTTCTACTCGTGCATATAACATCAACACATAAAACCTAGGCTTGGATGCCACTGTTGGGGAACGTAGTAATTTCAAAAAATTTCCTACGCACACACAAGATCATGGTGATGCATAGCAATGAGAGGGGAGAGTGTGATCTACGTACCCTTGTAGACCGACAGCGGAAGCGTTAGCACAACGCGGTTGATGTAGTCGTACGTCTTCACGGCCCGACCGATCAAGCAACGAAACTACGGCACCTCCGAGTTCTAGCACACGTTCAGCTCGATGACGATCCCCGGACTCTGATCCAGCAAAGTGTCAGGGAAGAGTTCCGTTAGCACGACGGCGTGGTGACGATCTTGATGTACTACCATCGCAGGGCTTCGCCTAAGCACCGCTACAACATTATCGAGGATTATGGTGGAAGGGGGCACCATACACGGTTAAGAATATGATCACGTGGATCAACTTGTGTGTCTAGGGGTGCCCTCTGCCCCCGTATATAAACGATCAAGGGGAGGAGGCCGGCCGGCCCCTATTGGCGTGCCAGGAGGAGTCCTACTCCTAGGACTCCTACTAGGAGGGGGAAAGAAGTGGGGAGGAAGAAGGAAAGGGGGGCGCCGCCCCCCCTCTGTTGGGGAACATAGCAGAAATTCAAAATTTTCTACGCATCACCAAGATCAATCTATGGAGTCATCTAGCAATGAAGGAGGAGTGGATCTACATACCCTTGTAGATCGCGCGTGGAAGCATTCAAGAGAACGGGGTTGATGGAGTCGTACTCGTCGTGATCCAAATCACCGATGATCCTAGCGCCGAACGGATGGCACCTCCGCGTTCAACACACGTACGGAGCAGCGACGTCTCATCCTTCTTGATCCAGCAAGGGGGAAGGAGAGGTTGATGGAGATCCAGCAGCACGACGGCGTGGTAGTGGAAGTAGCGGGATTCCAACAGGGCTTCGCCAAGCGCTGTGGGAGGAGGGAGATGTGTCATGGGAGGGAGAGGGAGGCGCCAGGGCTTGGGGTATGGTTGCCCTCCCTTCCCCCCACTATATATAGGGCCAAGGGAGAGGGGGGGGGGCGCAGCCTTGGCCCTTCCTCCAAGGAAGGGTGCGGCCAGGGAGGAGTCCCTCCTCCCCAAGGCACCTCGGAGGTGCCTTCCCACTTTAGGACTCTTCCTTTTCCTCTTCTCTTGGCGCATGGGCCTCTTGGGGCTGGTGCCCTTGGCCCATGTAGGCCAAGGCGCACCCCCTACAGCCCATGTGGCCCCCCGGGGAAGGTGGCCCCACCCGGTGGACCCTCGGGACCCTTCCGGTGGTCCCGGTACAATACCGGTGACCCCGAAACTTGTCCCGATTGCCGAAATAGCACTTCCTATATATAATTCTTTACCTCCGGACCATTCCGGAACTCCTCGTGACATCCGGGATCTCATCCGGGACTCCGAACAACTTTCGGGTTACCGCATACTAATATCTCTATAACCCTAGCGTCATTGAACCTTAAGTGTGTAGACCCTACGGGTTCGGGAGACATGCAGATATGACCGAGATGACTCTCCGGTCAATAACCAACAGCGGGATCTGGATACCCATGTTTGCTCCCACATGTTCCATGATGATCTCATCGGATGAACCACGATGTCAAGGACTTAATCAATCACGTATACAATTCCCTTTGTCTATCGGTACGATACTTTCCCGAGATTCGATCGTCGGTATCCCGATACCTTGTTCAATCTCGTTACCGGCAAGTCTCTTTACTCGTTCCGTAACACATCATCCCGTGATCAACTCCTTGATCACATTGTGCACATTATGATGATGTCCTACCGAGTGGGCCCAGAGATACCTCTCCGTTTACACGGAGTGACAAATCCCGGTCTCGATTCGTGCCAACCCAACAGACACTTTCGAAGATACCTGTAGTGTACCTTTATAGCCACCCAGTTACGTTGTGATGTTTGGCACACCCAAAGTATTCCTACGGTATCCGGGAGTTGCACAATCTCATGGTCTAAGGAAATGATACTTGACATTAGAAAAGATTTAGCGAATGAACTACACGATCTTTGTGCTAGGCTTAGGATTGGGTCTTGTCCATGACATCATTCTCCTAATGATGTGATCCCGTTATCAACGACATCCAATGTCCATGGTCAGGAAACCGTAACCATCTATTGATCAGCGAGCTAGTCAACTAGAGGCTTACTAGGGACATGGTGTTGTCTATGTATCCACACATGTATCTGAGTTTCCTATCAATACAATTCTAGCATGGATAATAAACGATTATCATGAACAAGGAAATATAATAATAACTAATTTATTATTGCCTCTAGGGCATATTTCCAACAGTCTCCCACTTGCATTAGAGTCAATAATCCAGTTCACATCGATATGTGATTAACACTCAAGGTCACATCCCCATGTGACTAACACCCAAAGAGTTTACTAGAGTCAATAATCTAGTTCACATTACCATGTGATTAACACTCGATGAGTTCTGGGTTTGAACATGTTATGCTTGTGAGAGATGTTATAGTCAACGGATCTGAACCTTTTAGATCCGTGTGTGCTTTACAAATATCTATGTCATCTCCTAGATGCAGCTACCGCGTTCTATTTGGAGCTATTCCAAACAACTGTTCTACTTGGAGCTATTCTAAATTGTTGCTCCATTATACGTATCCGGTATCTCTACTCAGAGCTATCCGGATAGGTGTTAAGCTTGCATCGACGTAACTCTTTACGTCGAACTCTTTACCACCTCCATAATCGAGAAAATTCCTTAGTCCACTAGTTACTAAGGATAACTTTGACCGCTGTCCTGTGATCCATTCTTAGATCACTCTTGTACCCCTTGACTGACTCATGGCAAGGCACATTTCAGGTGCGGTACACAGCATAGCATACTGTAGAGCCTATGTCTTAAGCATAGGGGACGACCTTCGTCCTTTCTCTCTATTCTGCCGTGGTCGAGCTTTAAGTCTTAACTTCATACCTTACAACTCAGGCAAGAACTCCTTCTTTGACTGATCCATCTTGAACACCTTCAAGATCATGTCAAGGTATGTGCTCATTTGAAAGTACCATTAAGCGTTTTGATCTATCCTTATAGATCTTGATGCTCAATGTTCAAGTAGCTTAATCCAGGCTTTCCATTGAAAAACACTTTCCAAATAACCCTATATGCTTTCCAGAAATTCTACGTCATTTCTGATCAACAATATGTCAACAACATATATTTATCAGAAATTCTATAGTGCTCCCACTCACTTCTTTGGAAATACAAGTTTCTCATAAACTTTGTATAAACCCAAAATCTTTGATCATCATCAAAGCATACATTCCAACTCCGAGATGCTTACTCTAGTCCCTAGAAGGATTGCTGGAGCTTTGCATACTTATCAGCATCTTTCAGGATTGACAAAACCTTCCGGTTGTATCACATACAACTTTTCCTCAAGAAAATCGTCGAGGAAACAATGTTTTGAAATCCTATCTGCAAGATTTCATAAATAATGCAGTAATCGCTAATATAATTCCAACAGACTCTTAGCATCGCTACGAGTGAGAAAGTCTCATCGTAGTCAAGTCTTTGAACTTGTCGGAAAACATCTTAACGACAAGTCGAGCTTTCTTAATGGTGACATTTACCATCATTGTCCGTCTTCCTTTTAAAATCCATCTGCACTCAACAGCCTTATGACCATCGAGCTGTTCTGTCAAAGTCTACACTTTGTTTCCATACATGGATCCTCTCTCGGATTTTATGGCCTCGAGCCATTTATCGGAATCCAGGCCCACCATCGCTTCTCCATAGCTCGTAGGTTCATTGTTGTCTAGCAACATGACTTCCGAGACAGGATTACGTACCACTCTGAAGTAGTACGCATCCTTGTCATCCCACGAGGCTTGGTAGTGACTTGATCTGAAGTTTCATGATCACTATCATAAGCTTCCACTTCAATTGGTGTAGGTGCCACAGGAACAACTTCATGTGCCCTGCCACACACTAGTTGAAGAGACGGTTCAATAACCTCATCAAGTCTCCACCATCCTCCCACTCAATTCTTTCGAGAGAAACTTTTCCTCGAGAAAGGACCCGATTCTAGAAACAATCCCTTATTGCTTTCGGATCTGAGACAGGAGGTATACCCAACTGTTTTGGGTGTCCTATGAAGATGCATTTATCCGCTTTGGGTTCGAGCTTATCAGCCTGAAACTTTACACATAAGCGTCGCAGCCCCAAACTTTTAAGGAATGACAACTTAGGTTTCTCTAAACCATAGTTCATACGGTGTCATCTCATCGGAATTATGTGGTGCCCTATTTAAAGTGAATCTGGTTGTCTCTAATGCCTAACCCATAAACTATCATGGTAATTCGATAAGAGACATCATGGTATGCATCATATCCAATAGGGTGCAGTTATGATGTTCGGACACACCATCACACTATGGTGTTCCAGGCTGTATTAGTTGTGAAACAATTTCCACAATGTCTTAATTCTGTGCCAAACTCGTAATTCAGATATTCATCTCTATGATCATATCATAGATATTTTATCCTCTTGTCACGACGATCTTTCAACTTCACCCTGAAATTACTTGAACCTTTCAATAATTCAGACTCGTGATTCATCAAGTAAATATACTCAACATCTACTCAAATCATCTGTGAAGTAAGAACATAACGATATCCACTACATGCCTCAGCACTCATTGGACTGCACACATCAAAATGTATTACTTCCAACAAGTTGCTTTCTAGTTCCATTTTACTGAAAACGAGGCTTTCAGTCATCTTGCCCATGTGGTATGATTTGCATGTCTCAAGTGATTCAAAATCAAGTGAGTCCAAACGATCCATCTGTATAGAGTTTCTTCATGCATATCTACCAACAAACATGGTTCGCATGTCTCAATCCTTTCAAAAATGAGTGAGTCCAAAGATCCATCAACATGGAGCTTCTTCATGCGTTTTATACCGATATGACTTAAGTTGCAGTGCCACAAGTAGGTGGTACTATCATTACTATCTTTTGGCATGAACATGTGTATCACTACGATCGAGATTCAATAAACCATTCATTTCAGGTATAAGACCATTGGAAGGTATTATTCAAATAAACAGAGTAACCATTATTCTCTTTAAATGAATAATCGTATTGCGATAGACATAATCCAATCATGTCTATGCTTAACGCAAACACCAAATAACAATTATTTAGGTTTTAATACCAATCTCGATGGTAGAGGGAGCGTGCGATGCTTGATCATATCAACCCTGGAAACACTTCCAACACATATCGTCAGCTCACCTTTAGCTAGTCTCCGTTTATTCCGTAGCCTTTTGTTTCGAGTTACTAACACTTAGCAACCGAACCGTTATCTAATACCCTGGTGCTACTAGGAGTACTAGTAAAGTACACATCAACACAATGTATATCCAATATACTTCTATCGACCTTGCCAGCCTTCTCATCTAGCAAGTATCTAGGGTAATTCTGCTCCAGTGGCTGTTCCCCTTATTACAGAAGCACTCAGTCTCGGGTTTGGGTTCAACCTTGGGTTTCTTCACTAGAGCAGCAGCTGAATTGCCGTTTAATGAAGTATCCCTTTGTTCCCTTGCCCTTCTTGAAACTAGTGGTTTCACCAACCATCAACAATTGATGCTCCTTCTTGATTTCTACTTTCGCGGTGTCAAACATCGCGAATATCTCAAGGATCATCATATATGTCCCTGATATATCATAGTTCATCACGAAGCTCTAGCAGCTTGGTGGTAATGACTTCGGAGAACCATCACTATTTCATCTGGAAGATCAACTCCCAGTCGATTCAAGCGATTGTTGTACTTAGACAATCTGAGCACAAGCTCAACAATTGAGCTTTTCTCCCTTAGTTTGTAGGCTAAGAAAATCGTCGGAGGTCTTATACCTTTTGACATGGGCACGAGCCTGAAATCCCAATTTCATCCCTTGAAACATCTCATATGTTTCGCGACGTTTCAAAAACGTTTTCGGTGCCTCAATTCTAAACCGTTTAACTGAACTATCACGTAGTTATCAAAATGTGTATGTGAGATGTTCGCAACATCCACAGACAATGTTCGAGATTCAGCACACTGAGCAGTGCATTAAGGACATAAGCCTTCTATGAAGCAATGAGGACAATCCTCAGTTTACGGACCTAGTCCGCATAATTGCTACTATCAACTTTCAACTAAATTTTCTCTAGGAACATATCTAAACAGTAGAACTGAAGCGTGAGCTACGACATAATTTGCGAAGACCTTTTGACTATGTTCAGGATAATTAAGTTCATCTTATGAACTCCCACTCAGATAGACATCCCTCTAGTCATCTAAGTGATTACATGATTCGAGTCAACTAGGCCGTGTCCAATCATCACGTGAGACGGACTAGTCATCATCGGTGAACATCTTCATGTTGATCGTATCTACCATACGACTCATGCTCGACCTTTCGGTCTCTTGTGTTCCGAGGCCATGTCTGTACATGCTAGGCTTGTCAAGTCAACCTAAGTGTTTCACGTGTGTAAATCTGGCTTACACCCGTTGTATGTGAACATAAGAATCTATCACACCCGATCATCACGTGGTGCTTCGAAACGACGAACTTTCGCAACGGTGCACAGTTAGGGGGAACACCTTCTTGAAATTTTAGTGAGGGATCATCTTATTTACTACCGTCGTTCTAAGTAAACAAGATGTATAAACATGATAAACATCACATGCAATCAAATAATAGTGACATGATATGGCCACTATCATATAGCTCCTTTGATCTCCATCTTGGGGCTCCATGATCATCTTGTCACCGGCATGACACCATGATCTCCATCATCATGATCTCTATCATCGTGTCTTCATGAAGTTGTCTCGTCAACTATTACTTCTACTACTATAGCTAACGGTTAGCAATAAAGTAAAGTAATTACATGACGTTTATGTTGACACGCAGGTCATAAATAAATTAAGACAACTCCTATGGCTCCTGCCGGTTGTCATACTCATCGACATGCAAGTCGTGATTCCTATTACAAGAACATGATCATCTCATACATCACATATATCATTCATCACATCCTTTGGCCATATCACATCACATAGCATACCCTGCAAAAACAAGTTAGACGTCCTCTAATTGTTGTTTGCATGTTGTACGTGGCTGCTATGGGTTTCTAGCAAGATCATTTCTTACCTACGCAAAAACCACAATGTGATATGCCAATTTCTATTTACCCTTCATAAGGACCCTTTTCATCGAATCCGATCCGACTAAAGTGGGAGAGACAGACACCCGCTAGCCACCTTATGCAACTAGTGCATGTCAGTCGGTGGAACCAGTCTCACGTAAGAGTACGTGTAAGGTCGGTCCGGGCCGCTTCATCCCACGATGCCGCCGAATCAAGATAAGACTAGTAACGGCAAGCATATTGAACAAAATCAACGCCCACAACTACTTTGTGTTTTACTCGTGCATAGAAACTACGCATAGACCTAGCTCATGATGCCACTGTTGGGGAACGTAGCAGAAATTCAAAATTTTCTACGTTTTCCTACTCGTTTCACCAAGATCATCTAGGAGTTCATCTAGCAACGATTCATCATATGCATCTACATACCTTTGTAGATCGTGCACAGAAGCGTTCAAAAGAACGGTGATGATGTAGTCGAACACGACGTGATCCAAATCACCGATGACCAAGAGCCGAACGGACGGCACCTCCGCGTTCAACACACGTACGGGACGGGAGACGTCTCCTCCTTCTTGATCCAGCAAGGGGAAGGAGAGGTTGATGAAGATCCAGCAGCACGACGGCGTGGTGGTGGATGCAGGGCGTCACAGTAGCAGGGCTTCGCCTATACTACGAAAGGAGACGTAACGGGGAGAGAGGGAGGCGCCAGGGGCTGGTGTATGAAGTCCCTCCTCTCCCCCACTATATATAGGAGGGCCAAGGGGGGGTGGTGCGCAGCCTAGGAGATCTGATCTCCTAGGTGCGGCGGCCAGGGGGAGGATTCCCTCCCCCCCAAGGCACCTAGAGGTGCCTTCCACCACTTGGACTCCTCCCCCATGGAAACCCTAGGCGCATGGGCCTTAGTGGGGCTGGTGCCCTTGGCCCATGTAGGCCAAGGCGCACCCCCTACAGCCCATGTGGCCCCCCGGGACAGGTGGCCCCACCCGGTGGGCCCCCGGGACCCCTCCGGTGGTCCCGGTACAATACCGATAACCCCGAAACTTGTCCCGATGGCCGAAACAGCACTTCCTATATATAATTCTTTACCTCCGGACCATTCCGGAACTCCTCGTGACGTCCGGGATCTCATCCGGGACTCCGAACAACATTCGGGTTACTGCATATACATATCTTCACAACCCTAGCGTCACCGAACCTTAAGTGTGTAGACCCTACGGGTTCGGGAGACAAGCAGACATGACCGAGACGACTCTCCGGTCAATAACCAACAGCGGGATCTGGATACCCATGTTGGCTCCCACATGCTCCACGATGATCTCATCGGATGAACCACGATGTCGAGGATTCAATCAACCCCGTATGCAATTCCCTTTGTCAATCGATATGTTACTTGCCCGAGATTCGATCGTCGGTATCCCAATACCTCGTTCAATCTCGTTACCGGCAAGTCACTTTACTCGTACCGTAATGCATGATCCCGTGACCATACACTTGGTCACTTTGAGCTCATTATGATGATGCATTACCGAGTGGGCCCAGTGATACCTCTCCGTCATACGGAGTGACAAATCCCAGTCTTGATCCATGTCAACCCAACAGACACTTTCGGAGATACCCGTAGTCTACCTTTATAGTCACCAAGTTACGTTGTGACGTTTGGCATACCCAAAGCACTCCTAGGGTATCCGGGAGTTAAACGATCTCATGGTCTAAGGAAAAGATACTTGACAATGGAAAACTCTAGCAAACGAACTATACGATCTTGTGCTATGTTTAGGATTGGGTCTTGTCCATCACATCATTCTCCTAATGATGTGATCTCGTTATCAATGACATCCAATGTCCATAGTCAGGAAATCATGACTATCTGTTGATCAACGAGCTAGTCAACTAGAGGCTTACTAGGGACATGTTGGTGTCTGTTATTCACACATGTATTACGATTTCCGGATAACACAATTATAGCATGAATAAAGACAATTATCATGAACAAGGAAATATAATAATAATGCTTTTATTATTGCCTCTAGGGCATATTTCCAACAAGTCAACATTCTTCTCTTTCTCTGGTTCTACTATTATGCGGGCATGTGTTTCTTAGTTTTAATTTCCCTATCGTTCTTGGACCATGACTGATCAGTCACCACCATACATTTATATGATCTATTACTCCGTACTTGTTACTCTTGTTTCTCTGCATTGTTTGCTGCAAAAATTAAAACTTTGAGGTGCAGATTCACAAGAATGTCAGGATAGTATTCAAAATATTTTCTTTTGAGCCTTGTTCATACGAAAAGTGACATTGTAGGTTGGATTGCTAGCTCAAGGTGCATGAGAGATCTAAAAAACCGAAAATCTCCAAAGATCTTTTACCCACGTGCACACACAAATGGGCGCACAACCAAAACTTATATCCTTTTAGTCTGTTGGAAAATGAAGATATTGATATGCTGGAATTCTAACCTTCAGAAAACTCCCAATCGTCATTCTGTACGCACCTATACAGGGGCATTCTATGTACTTATCCCAATCATCAATCTGCCGGAAACTAATTATGGGCTGCATAAGCTACCGGATGCACAGAAATATGATGCACGTGTTGTTGGAGTTGCAACCAAAACATTCATTCATGCCCATCTTCTCTGAAGTTTGAGGCAGCGGTTCTGTGAAGTCTTGCTAGCTAGTATAAAATGCGAACTTATTATATTACCACTGCCAACCACTAATGCGAATTCTTGACCTTGTTTCCCTCAAAAACAATATTTCTCCACATGAAGTTATTTATAAAAAAGGGACAACTTTCATGGTTCTTTAGTTAAAAATACAAAAATAATATATAGCTCAAACTCATGCACACCTTCAGCTAAATAACTACAGAGACTCTGAGTTCAACCATCCATGCAGCATTGGTCTTACAAACAACTCAATTATAAACACACCTGGGTCTGGGACTCTTGCTCAATGGATCTACCAGCCTCAGCTTCCCCCTCTGTTGCTATCTTCCATATTTTAATCTCCTCTCCAGTAGCTGTGTTATGTCCATTATCAGACCCTCGACCTGAGGAATGCATCAAACACAGTTATGTGATGCCTCGTTGGCTCCACCTTCTTAAGAGAAGCAGTATACTTTTTTCCGAGAAAACAGAGAAGTAGTATACTTGAAACATCATAACACACATGAGAACATTGCAATTTCGTACATTATAGACAACTAACGGCTTGACTAAACTAACCAAGCACATGTTATGTTTGGTGTTTTGACAGCAAGCCATACACAGAGTAAGAAGCACATGTGATGGTTGGTGTTATGTTGGCTACTCTTCCAACTCAGTAGCATCCCTGCCCGTATGGATCACCTAACCTTCTTCATAGGTGTCACTACCAGAAAAAACCTACACACAGAAATCAACACCGCTACCGGGCCATGTCCACAGAGTCATGCATGCTACGGATCTCAGGCTCGACCTCGCCTATCTCCTTAACCGTGTAGTTGCAGAGGCGGCCGGCCAGGCGGCATACTACTGCCAACGCCCCGCTGGTGATCAGCATCAGGGTGACCTTGGCGTAAATGAAACGGTCTTTCCCCTGCTCTTTCAGCGGGAGGTATACTTTCCCAAAACTGAACATATGGACTTCTCATGACAAAATATTTGAACCCACCCAAGGATTTGAACTTATTTGTAGCATGTATATATATTTTATTTTTTTGTTAAGTAGCTGGGGGTGATCTCCCTTTAATCTGAATAAGAAAAGTACAAAAGTTGTTTATCACTCTATCCAAAATTTCACCACTACTATATTGTTCCTATAGTTTCCGGTTTATTCCGAAAAACTGTAGCATCATTATTAGCAACGTTCAGTAGATCATTGCCTCTATATAAATTGGCCTTCTAGATTGTGATTCCACTCTTTTATAAATTATTCACTAAAGCCCTCATACAATGTGTGAGAAATCTGACAAAATATTTGTAGGCCTTGAAAAGCATATTAACAAAATAGGTGGCTAACACAAACTTGCAAGTAGAGCATGATGTATGAGAGAGAGAGAGAGGTGGGGCTGCACCGTGCGTTACACATGAATATTCTTGTGGACATTGTATCAAACAGATGTCCTACAATTTGATGCAAAAACAAATCTCTAATGGTTGGGCAGAACAACGAATCAAAGGAGCAGCCAGAGCTCTTACCAACAGGCCACATGGAGGAGGAGTTGCGCTGGTCACTGGGACGGAGCTGGGAGGTGACGTGTCCCAGTCCCAACGTGGTCGGGGGCGGCGTGACTCAAGGGGAGTGGAGTAGGGAGGAGTCGCCGGGGCACGTGGCCGGGAAGAGGCTAGCGGCGCGTGGCCGGGAGCGCCGCACATCGCCGGCGGCACAGCAGCGAGGAGGTGCGGGGTAGCGCAATTGGCTAGGAGCGGCTAGTGGGCTGGGATCGGGGCAGGAAGACGATGGGGTAGGTGGGGGTGGATGTGTCGGGATTTAGGTTGGCCTTTTCTTATTTTTATTATTGACGCTTTAGTACCACCTCGCGTATATGTTTTAAATCAAACTGAAAGCGTAAATTCACAGGAAGAAAGCGTATTGTGACGGTGAACCCACGAAGTCAATCCGTGCTTTATTATTACTAGGAAATATGATCGTGCGTTGCAACGGGAAGAACAAATGGTCCTAACTCAATAAACATGACTTATAACCCTCTACTCCCACACACAGATAGGTCATTCAGGACCTCTTTTTCAGTATTACCCCATCAGTTCTGACGCTTATCCTCTTTCCAATGAGTTCAATATTGGATCTATTTTTGATAAATCGAATTCAGCACTCTCAAGATATGCAGAAGTTGAAAATCTTATGAAAATAAATAAATAATTGATTGGTCGCAAATTATACTTCACTCAAAAAATAGAAGAACCAACTAAGTATGATTGAGTAATCGTGTTAACTAACAATAGAATTAGGTAAATTTTGGTGCGGGGATCTATCTAAACGATAAAAAATAAGCATTGACATACTCTAAATATTCAAAAGGTAAATGTTCAAAACATGTATTCTTTTACATTGATTTACCGGAAATTTATGTATTTTTGGAAACGGAAGGAGAAATTCTAAGACCTAAAAAGCTATGGGGAGGCAAATCACTTACAAATCCTATATGCGATCCACATACCAATATGATGATATATTAAGTTTGCTCATAGAGCTTTTTGAGAGCTCACGTGCATAGTACCTATTCAAATGAGTGTCCTAGTATACTCCTTAGAGAACAAAATGAATATAAGCTTGCATTTTTTTTACTAACATAGCAACCATGGGAAAACCATATACCACCCATTGCATCGAGAAAGAACTATTGCAGATCACCAAATATCATATTGAAATGGCCATGATCCCAAATATAAAATTGTAAGATGTTAATAATGTATGCAGATTTATATTCCTCTATATATTTTCATTATCCCTCTAGTTGGAATATAAGATGATATATAATTTAGCATGTATATGAGCAAAGTTAGGAAGTAGCCAGCTATAAAATATTGGTCGGAAATATGGATCAGGTATTAAAACGCAAGACATGCTCCACCTCTTAATCAATTCATTTCTTTAAGTCGTTTAGCCTAGCAATAAACCACATCAAGTGTCACGAGTAGAATGAGGAAGATAGATGGACAATGCTACATTTTATAAAAATATTAATCTCGCAAAAAACCGCTTGTATGTAATGTAATTTTCGTCCATAAACAACGACCGTAAACAATTATAAATCTACGGAAATTAGTACAGTAAATCTGTAATCTTGTCATCTTTGTGATGCACAACCAAATCTAAAGCTTGCTGAGGAGGGCCGTTATGATGCTTCTTGGCTAGCTTTCTACGTAGCGAAGGTTCAGTATAGATTTTTTTATGTACCTCCATTAGCCCAGCCATGACGGTTTTGTTAGGAACGAAATAGGTAACAGGGAGACTGAGATGCTTTTACTTTGCGGGGGGGGGGGGGGGGGGGGGGGGGGCGGGGAATCGGTGTGTATTCTGCAGACTTGATTCCCCCTAAAAATATGAGACAAACGTCCACACCTCTAGACTTCTTTCTTCTCTGAAAAATCTGAAAACATACCAAGATCTGATTATAGAATAAATTTTTATGATCTGTTAAATAAGAAATTCGTATGAATATACATGACAAAACTGAAGTCTTCATTGTTGATTTCTGACAACAGGAAATTTGAGTCACACCTTAAATCTTCAGGCATGGGTAGTCTATTGTCGGCACAATCATAAATTAGCTAGAACCCTGTCATGCAAATTACCAACAGAAAATTGGACTTCCTTTATCTATTGAAGGGTTACTAGATTTTGTATCCATCTAATATCCTGAAAATATGAGGTTGCTGGGGATCTCTGCTTGAATCATAACCTGCTCCAAAGCCTGTTGTACAGTGATCCTACGATCAAATACGTGTACATGACAGTAATCCGCAGCTGGCCGGCGTAACAAATCAGTCTTATCTTGAGTCATGATTCATGAAGAGAGGCATAGTTGATTCATAAATTGAATAGTTAGATCGAGGATCCTTTAGATGACCTAATTGCCTTGTCTTGGAGAACTGAGAAGAAACAAAAGAAATGTGGGTTATGGATCTTTAGCTTACATAATTGCTTCATGGATTATTCATGGGGGAAAGCTTTAGTATGGCACCCCGGTTGTAGTACACCAAAACAACAACCTGGGCGACATGCCGGCCGCATCGCTGACCGATGAGATTGTGCGATACATAATTGTGGATTTATTGATTAGAGGAGCACGTACCTGAAGCGAGTACTGTTGGTGCTATTGTTTCCAGCAATGATGCCATGGAGCCCCGCATGTCCCCTGATTCATATCGGCCATGCAAGGCAGCATCCTCATTGTTCAAGGACTTCACGGGTGGCCTCTCTGGGAGGCAGCCAACCCTCTCGCCTAGCAGTTGCACAGAACGCCACTGGCCAGATCCCGTTTAGGTCATGCTCGTGCTGCCCGATGTTGTATGGGGTGAGACCGAACAACTTCATGTCAGGTATGGCTCTGAACGTCATGGAAGCATAGAGATCGTGCTCAAGATTGCGCCGATGGTTGGCCCTCTCCCGCATGAACAGCACCTAGCCCTCATCCTCTCTGAGTAGTCCATCGCCTGTACGCCGTAGGCGCAGGTGCAGGCACCATGCTTTCGCTCGGCAACTCGACGAAGCAAAACTCCGGCCGGTCGCCTAACAGGTCGACGGAGGTGGTGCCCAAGGTCAGGTTGACCTACCACAACCGGCCGCTGAAATCAATTGTTTGTTTGTGCAAGCACGTGCGTGAGGTAGGGGTGGACTAACGAGCAGCTCGGCTCGTTAAGCTCGTACTCATTAAGCTCGTGCTCGTTAAGGCTCGGCTCGCCAAGCTCGTTAATATTAACGAGCAGAAAACCCTGCTCGGCTCGGCTCGTTTGAAGATCGTTAAGCTCGTGAGCGCTCACGAGCGCTTGTTAATAGATTATAATGTCTTATGATATACAAGATGAATGTGTATGTGTGGTTTTCAAGACAAAATATGATGACTATAAAAAATAATATAGTAGTTTATTGCCTCATATGTCGATTAGATTGAATAGATGGGCTGAGATGCTACAAAAGTTTGTCACGTAAGATGAAAATATGTGTTGTGTTGTTACTAACGAGCTTAACGAGCTACTCGTGAAATTCGTTAGCTCGCTCGTTAAGCTCGTTAAGCTTAACAAGCTGAAATCAATGATTGGCTCTGTTCATTAAGAAGCGAGCTACCAGCTTAACGGGCCGAACTATCGAGCATTCATTAAGCTCGGGAGTTACGAGCTTTTGGTCCAGCCCTAGCGTGAGGTGATGTTTGTCCAAGGAGGGCTCCCTTGTCCTTGATGAAATGCCCGTGAGATCGGGATCAGTGTATTTATTGGAAGGGTTTAGGAAAGGCGTGGAAGGTGAAGAGGAAGGAGACCGTGTCTGCTGCGGCAGCGGATCGACCTCCTGTGTTTTTTATGGAGGTGGACCTGCTTATAATAGAGAGAAGTAGGATCGATGAAAGAAGAGGAGGGAGACCGAGTCTCGTCTCTCGTGAGGCAAAGCATCGTGCTCCTGTTTCTTTTAGGGAAAGAAGGCCCAACCCAATTAAGTACAAGAACGTACAAAAAGCTAAAAATATGAACGTACAAAAATATGATAGATTAGTACCACCTTGGATTTTGGAAAAATTACGCACGTGTTGAAAAAAAATGAAAGCGTAAATTTATGGAAAGAAGCGTATTGTGACGGTCAACCCACGGAGTCAATCCGTGCTTTATTATTAGGGAAAGATTAGAGATAGACTAGCACACATGCCCGTGCGTTGCAACAGGAAAAAATATAATACGTGGTTCAAGATTTTACTAACCTAACCACTGACTTGCATATGTCTGTCATTGTCGGATTATACCCACACCTCATCATTTGTTTTGTTTATTTCCGTCATTGCCAGATTATAGCTACACCTCACCGATAGTTTTTTATTATTTTCGAAAAGGCCTATTGGTTGTCTATTTGAGGCCATATATAAATTAGTGAGATCCTGTGTATATTTGCAGGGTGGTACTACTAATTTTCTTTTTAGGAATAGATGGTACTATTAATCAATAAAGATTTCTCTATAGTACCAAAAGCTGGCCCAATAAAGAGAATAGTAAACTGGATGGGCTGAATCATAGGACATCCCGTGCCCGTCAAATAAAGAACGCTTTCCCCTAAACAAAAGTAAAATAAAAAATATTTCTTCTAAAAAATGGGAGCATGTGCCCGCTACAGCCAGCAGCCGCCGCTGTGCCCGAGCAAGCGAGGAGAGGCCGAGCTCTTCCTTGGGATGCATCTCCGCCGCCTTCCTCTCACCTCCGGCCGGTGAGCCCAACTGCCGCCGATAACCTCGCGCTGCCGCCCTCTTCTTCTCCCGTCTCTCTCCTCCCTTCACGCAGGAACCCAGCCGAGCCACCATGGCAGTATAGCTTCGCGACCGCCGCCCTCTTCCCTGCCTTCTCCCTCCCTTTCCTCCTTCCTCTACCTTCTTATCTTCTCCTGTCTATCTCCTCCCTCGTCTCACTCTCCCCTTCTAGCGCAGGAACCCAGTACTGTAGCGGCAAAGCATTTAGCGCCGCTGGTGCAAAATTTCGAAAAACCAGTTCATGAATTTGAAAAAACAATTCACAAATTCAAAAATAGTTCATGAATTTGAAGAAAGAACAAAAAATTGAAAAAAACGTGTGTTTGGAAAATAGTTATCGATTTTGACAAAATGTTCACCAAATACGAAAAAAGTTCATTGAATTTAAAAGAATCATCAATTTTCAAAAAAATTCATAGAATTAGAAAAAAGTTCATGGAATTTGATAAAAAGTTGTCGAATTTGAAAAAAGTTCATCAAATTTGAAAAAAAAGTTCATCGAATTCAAAAAAAGTTCATCGGTATTGAAAATAGTTCATCGAATTCAAAAAAAGTTCATCGATTTTGAGAAAAGTTCATCGAATTTGGTAAAAAAGTTCATCGATTTTCAAAAAAGTTCATCCAATTTGTAAAAAAGTTTATTGATTTTGAAAAAATTACTTCGAATTTGAAAAAAAGTTCATTGAATTTGAAAACGTTCATCAAATTTGAAAAAAGTTCAACAATTTTTAAAAAAACTAATAAATTTTCGAAAAAATCACCGAGTTTGATGAAAGTTCATGATATTTGGAAAAAGTTCATGAATATAGAATCACGAATTTGAACCAAGTTCGTGCAATGAAGAAAACAAAAAAAAGCAAAAAGGAATAAGAACCGCGACCTGTGAAAGAATAAAAGAAGGTAACACAAGTGAGTTAGTGTCCTAGTAGTTAGTGCGCTGCGTTCTCCGCGAAGAAATCCTGAGTTCGAACCCTGCCGGCGCACTCGCCTTTTTTGCTTGGGTTTGAAAAATAAAGGAAAAACGGGCCGGCCCAATTACAAGCGCAGTTGGCGAACCGGCGCAGGATTCGCCTCATTGAACTACCGAGACAGAAATTTACTACCACCTCGAATATATTTTAAATTTAAACTGAAAGTGTAAAATCACAAGAAGAAGCGTATTATGACGGTGAACTCACGGAGTCAATCCATGCTTTATTATTAGGGATAGATTAGGAAGATAATTGCAGAGACTAACGTATATTAGCATATTAGTGGAGTGAATAATTGCAGTATAATTTTACTCATATTACAGCCATTTTTGGACATATATTACTAGCAAAAATACCCGTGCTTTGCAACGGGAGAAGAAAACATATCACAGCCGCTGCTTTGCAACGGGAGAAGAAAACATATTACAGCCGCTAGCGGCCAACCACAACACCTCGACGAGATGTCGTGAAACAATAGCTTCGTTGAGATCAACAAAAGACTATTGCCATGACATGTAAATGTCTATATTTTGGCGCCAATGATTTATTATGCACTCGTATGTACCGGGTTCAATAGTG